>NC_132842.1:79290637-79565637 GCF_048164855.1 Canis lupus baileyi
TTGGCCAGTGGGTCCACTAGAATATAAGCTCCATGAAGGGAGAGGTTTTTCTATGTTTCATTAATGATTGTACCCCTGTTGCTTAGAAGAGTATCTGGCAATTAGCAGGTGCCCATTAAATGAATAAATCATTGAACGACCTCCATATTTCCTCAATAATTGGACCAGAACAAGGCCACTTCAAGTGAATCCACTTAAGACAGGGACCATAATTTCACATGAAGTAGTGAGTGAAAAAAAAGTTTTCAACTGAGATTTTATTTTGAAAAGTAAAACTAAAAATATGAAAATGGAATTTTATATTGGACGAAAATAAGATTATAATTACGGCCATGTGCTAAACCTTTCAACAAACAACAAATCAAGTATGGATTGGGTTGGGGGAAGACAAATTTCTTGTGCAAAATCATATGCTAACATGATACGACATTTTTTCACTTTTTGTTTCACCATCAGTGTAATGATTCAAGTTTCCTATCATGAACTCATTGTTGCCAAGTTTCCCTTCTGTGGTTGCCTGGTCTACCTCTGCTGGATTCTCATTCATCTGTGACTTTTGTGTGGGATTAGAAGAGCCCTCCGATGTCCTCTTTGGTTGGCTTCATTAAATCCTACAACATTCACAAGATTTTGGTTTCATTCTGTGATCCTTCAGCATTGTATGTTCAGCTGCTGACACAGCCCCAAACTCAAAGAGAGCCTGATGGATATAGATATTAAGTGATGCACAGGGATGGATGCCGGCATCAAGCAAGGAGGGATGTTCGGGTGGGGATTACTTTTTAAGTGGTCAGTTCATTCATGTTCTTCTAATAGGGTGACTTTTTTTTTAAATCTACAACCTCACATCTGTGGGGTTTCAGATAATGATTACTGAGAACTCTTTATGGGATCTGAACAAGGAACAGGGGATATTGGCCAACCAGATGGACCCATCCCCTGTGCTCCAGTTGCTCTCACCCATGGTTCCTTTCTAGGCTGTGCTGAGAGCATCCATTCAGCTGCCTGTTCTGACCCTGCATTCTTCACTATCTCTGGAGTGGCATCCATGAAAGAACTATCTCGTGTCTGGGGCCCTACAATGTGAACCCCATGTAGTTGTAGGAAGAAGAAGAGCTTTGTACTAGGATCACCTGGAACTCCAGAACATTCACAGTGCATAATCTAGCAAATAGTTTCAAACTGATTGATTCCCCAGATCTCAGTGAGGATTCAAAAGGTGAAAATTTAACTCCTCAGGTTCATAAATTTGTCTTCCTGGGGTCACCATCTGACCAGCACTTCCTTGCTTCAGGACTGCTAGTAGCTTTGGTTGAAGCCCAACTTCTTTGTGTCAAATTCAGGCTCCCCGATGATCCACTTCGGGTGCCTCATCCCATGTTACTCCTCCCCTCTTAACCCTATGTTCCTGGCAAAGCAGCATGTTTGTTCCACCCTAGGCCCCCGTGAACACCCAACTCCCAACCTCCTTGTCCTCTGGGCCCTTTCAAGTTTCACCTCCTCCCTGAAGTATTTCTTGATTCCTTTATCTGGTGTGAGGCTCCCTCCCCTGAACCTCCCCAGCCATATCCTGCTGTAATCACCCTCTCCATGATGGTTCTAATATCTCCACAGGGGTGACACAGAAGCCCTCCTCATTCTGCTTCTGTCCTGGCACTGGGCCCATAGCACACGCTCAGGAGCATCCCTTGCTTCATTTTTGGTGCAATGGCTCTGCTGTTCACTAGGTGACCTTAAACCTAGCTCTTGGAGGTCTCCAAGACTCAGTTTCATCAGCTATAATATGGGGATTAAATAAAATACCAGGGGTAAGGTCCCTGGCAAGGGAACAACACAAGGCAGAGAAGACATGAGGTATGGGTACCTCCCTCCATCTGCCCCTTCTCTGTCTCTTTTGCAGACTCATTCCTCTGTGAGGCTTGGAGGAGAACATTCCTCAAGGGTTCACCTCAGAACTTCTTACCTCTGTCCTAAAGTGGTTGATGCCTGCCCTGCTCCAGTGTATGAGCAGCTGACTCACACGTGTGTCTCTCCAGCTTGGCCCCACCCCCACACCCCATCCCTGAGAAACCCCTTTGCATTCTCCTCTTGGCTAGCTCAAGGAGGCCTCAAGTCCAAGTGTTCTTATCCTGGGCATTATTTTACATAATCTTGGCTGGTTGATTAAAGTTCGTCTCCATTGTGGAGACTGCAAGCTGTGGACGATGGGGACCCAACACTCTGCACAGAACCTGGCATAAAGTTGGCATCTAGTGCCCGAATGATTGTTATACTTTTCCCTCTTTCCACCCTAGCTTGTCTGTTAATTCAAACTGACCTACCTGATGCCTGTTGACAAAGATCTCCTGCCCCTCCTAACCTGTACTCACACCTCCCGTCTGAATGAAACCTTCCCTGATCCTCTGTGTCCAGCCATTTGCCCACATCCCCCCCACCCCATTGTTGTTTCTAAGTCCTGACTCCAACACCTTCTCCAGAAAGCCTTCTTAGACTCACACTGAATGCACCTGCTCCCAACCTCTTCTTCCAGAGGGCCTTATGTATCAGCCATGCTGCTGGGTGAGTGCCCCCTCAAGAGCACTGATCGGGGTTTTCATGGTGGAGTGCCCAGTGGTCACATTCTCTTAAAGGATGTTAAATGGGATGCCAGAATTTGTTCATCCCTGGTGACCTAGAGCCACCCTCTGTGCCCTAATCACACTGGGCTGTCCTTAATGCCTGCAGGGAAGTCTGTTGATTTCTTGCTTATGGTGATCCTCTCCTTGGCATTGCCAAACTGGGGACACCAGTGAGACCATGAGAAATCTAGGTTGGCTTGGCCTTTGGTTACCCTGGCCATGTAGGTGGAGCAACTCAGCCAGAATGTGCTAGCAGGAATGCACTGACCCAGTATAAAGGACAGCTTGAACCCTGAGGTCAGGGTCCTGGAGGAATGGCTAAGCTGGAGCCCCTGGGTGGGATTCTACTGTCCTCATTCCTCCAGGGCTGACTCCTTTCCCTGTGGAGCCAGACCCCTGCAGAACCATAGTCAGCATCATTTGTTGATGAAGGAGAGGCCAGAGGACCAGTGCAGTGCCCACTGAGAGTGGCGTACAGTGAGGGACACCAGCAGGCACAGAGGGTTGCTTCTTCCCTCTGGCTCAGGATGACTTTGCTAACAGCACATTCCACCAGGCAAACCAATGGCTGGTGACTAGAATCTCTACCGAGAGCTTATTCTGGCCTGGTTTGAGGATTAGTCCTCACACTATTTTCTGCAAGGCCACAGACCCCTCATTACTTACCCCCCAGGTTAGGAACCTTGGCCTGTCTCATGTCCAAAAAGCAGTGGGGTCTGCAGTCCACTCATCAGAACACCCACTCATCTCCCCTTTGGCCCTGGGTCACCAACTGTGTGGGGTTGGATGGAAAGCAGCACTTCTCCTGCAGGAGGACGCTAACAAAACTGGGTGATGAGGGGACTGCATGCAGGTACCACATCAGGCCTCAGGGATCCTGCCCAGCAGCCTCTGCGTCAGGTTCAACCCACGATTGTACATGTGCATGTATGTGTGCGCACACACATGTGCCCCTACACTCTTAAATCCCTGCAGGCACAGGGCACCCCACACAAGTACCCCTAAACACGTGAACATTTATACATGTGCCACTGCCCCCACCCCCTCCCCTTACCAACTTATGGAGCTCACTCCATACATATCTCTGGCCTCCAGGGACACATATGCCCCATACGCTCCCACACATCCTGTACACCACATATGCACTTGCTCAGCGTCCCCCAAACCCAGCTAACCAAGGGAACCTCCACGCTCTCTGCTTCCCATCCTGTGCAGGAGGGTGAGCGTTCAGCCAGTGCCCTCTGAGCCTCTGCCCAGTTCCCTGGGACCTGCCTGGGTTCAGACAAATGAACCCAGAGATCAGGGTCCTATGCCAGTAGAGGAGAAGAGGAAGAAAGCTCTGCTTCCTCTGAAGACTTCTAGAAAGACAGAGAGAGAGAAAGAAAGAAAGAAGGAAAGAAAGAAAGAAAGAAAGAGAAAAAAAGAAGAAAGAGAGAGAAAGAGAAGAAAGAAAGAAAGAAAAAAAGAAAGAAAGAAAAGGAAGGAAGGAAGGAAGGAAGGAAGGAAGGAAGGAAGGGGAAAGAGGAGTAGGAGCAGAGACACAGGAAGGTGCCTGTTGCGCCTGGAGGGGAAGGGGAGGGGAAGATTCTGGCCTCCACCCCACCAGGCTTCCACCAAGCCTCCTGTGCTGCGCGGGTGGTGCGGAGGAAGCGTCGCGTCGGACAGACCTGTTGGGGCTGCAGATGTAACGCCAGGGCTTCCAGCGGCGCTTGACGTGCTAGCGGACACCACAGCCGCACTCGGGCCAAGTCCCCCGCACCCGCCTACCTCCCAGGACCCCTTCTTCGTCCTGGAGCCCTGCTTACCTGGCAGGAGACGGGGGACATGTGTGGCACTCAGCCGGTGGCTTTGGGGACTGTCACACGCCAGGCACCTGGAGGGCAGCCGGCACGAGCCAGGCAGCCAAGGATGGACCGCTTGCAGAGCCTCCTGGCAGCCCCGGGGCTCCAGAGGACAGACAAGAGATGATGGGGACCCGGAGATGATGGAAACAGGTGGCTGGGATGGGAGGTAGGAGGGAGGCCGAGACAGGGAAGAGAAGGAGATGCGGAGAGAATCACACACAGAAGAGAGAAAACAGAGAGAGCTCCAGAGAGAGAGAGAGAGAGCGAGAGGGAGGGAGTGAGGGAGAGAGAGAGAGAGAGAGAGAGGATGTGAGAGAGAGAGGATGTGAGAGAGTGAGTGAGAGAGAGTGAGTGAGAGAGAGAGAGGGAGGGAGGGAGGGAGGGTGGATTCCAGCAGCAACATGTGGTCGTGTTCCCTCTCACTTCTAAAGCTGGAACATCCTGAGCCCCATCTTCTTCTGACCCCCTCCCCTAGTGCAAACACATCCCGATGCACACAAGCACACGTACTTGCATCTCCAGCGGCACCCAGGGGCACCTGAATTCCTCATATGTGCACCCACACGCACGCCCTGACGCCCACACACTCAAGACAGCCCAGCAGCCAGCCCCTCATCCTCCCAGGAGCTGGACCAGCCCTTACCTGCCCCAGAAGCAACACGTGTCTGGGCAAGTGGTCTCTTTGTCCACAGCCCCGGAGGCTGCCTCCCTGCACCCAGAGTTGCTGGAGGGGGTGCCCAGGGCTAGGCTCCGGTGCCCAAGCCCAGTGCCCGCAGCCCTGGCAGCTGGCTTGATGGATGCCCACATGGCGAGAGCTGTTTAGGTGGCCTGCAGGAAGCAGAGCCATCTGTTTTGTCAGAGCGTAACCATGACAATCACCCCTTGCGCACACCGCTGGTGCTGCTCCCCCCTCACCCCTTCCCTCCCCCTCCTCTGGAGCACTGGAGGAAGCAGGAGGCCACTTAGCAGTCTCTGCTAATTCCTGCTGGGACTGATGGGAAGGGCCTGGCCAGTGATAACAGGCTTGAGGGCAGCCCCTCCTTAAGGGAATGGGGCTGCCTCCGGGCCCTTCAGCACTGTGCTGTCCCCTCTCCCTGGGACCAGAGCAGAGCTGGCTCCCTGTCCTCTCAGAAAGTCCAAGCTGTAGGTCCATCAGGGAATGTTCCCTCCAACTTATCCCCTGAACCATGATGCACACAAGGCTCTAGTGACTGTGGTCATGGGCAGGTTCTCTGCCAAGACCTTTGGCCATGCCTGTCCAGCCTTAGAGCCCCGAGCCATCACTTCCTGCCCTTGGTCATGCAAAGCCACAAGGGAAATTGCTAGGCTTTTAGGTGCAACTCCAGGAGGCATCAGATTAGAGGTCCAGCCTCTGGGGTATAAAGTTGGGCCACCCAGAGAACCAGAGGCCTATGGTATCGGAGACAGGTAGATCTGGAAGCAAGAGGTCTTCCAGGGGGGTCTGCGAAACCTAACTTGGCGTTGAGAGTTAAGGATTCGGGGCTGAGGAGGTGGGTGCCCCCGGAGAACAGAACGGAGCCAACAGTCCTACCCGTGCACCTCTCACTCAGCCCTCCTGCAACCCTGAGAAGCGGGGCTTAATCCCGACGTGATGAAGACACAGCAGTTCAGGAGGTGAGTGACCTGCCCGAGGACACATGGTAGGAGGTGATGAGGATGGATTCAAACTCATGCCTGTCGCATTCTGACGCCTAGGAACTTTCCACTACACCTCGCTGGACTTTTCAAGCAGTCCCCGCGTGCCAGGCGCCACACGTGAGGCCTGGGAGGAGGGCATGCTCGCTGGGAAGTAGATGTGACGTCCCTTCTCATTTCAAAAACAAACCCAGAGAGGTGAAGTAACTTGCTCGAGGCCACATGGCAAGTGGGAGAGCCAAAATTCAAGTCCAAGTCTGAGTCGGTCTCTCCACCCTGCCTTCGTTCACCACGCACTTCGGGTGGCATCCAGGGCAGAAGGCTTATCCCTTTTCTGGACTCTCTGCCTAAGGAGGGTCAGTCTGAGGGTGGGACAGGGACAGTGGGCAGATGCAGTGAGGTGAGGGAGGTGTGAAAGAAGCAGAGATGTCACCTGGGGTCCAAGGCATGTGATCTCAGTCAGAAGCCTGAGAAGGGACAGTTTCACCATTAGAGAGTCACATCTTAGGATTCCCCAGAGCTCGAAGTTCCCCCAGACCTTCATGAAGTGTCCTTCTGAAACCCCAGGTCTTTCCCATCACTGCAGGTGTCAGCCAGCTGAAAGAGAGTCCCTAGAAGGAGAATTTTGGAGACTGGTCTAGAGGGAGGGATCTGGAGGGTGCTGGGCAGGGGGAATGGAAGGGTGGAGAGGGACGGGGGCTAGTCCGAGCAGAAGAATACCTGTGACTTGGTTGTTCAGCCTGGATGGCCTCTGAATGCCAGCTGGGGTGTCATAGCACAGATGACAGTAGAAGAAGTTTGGGGAGTGCGGCGCCACCTTTATCACTTGGGGGATGAACCCAGATACAAGGAGGAATCCACTTCAGCTCAGTGGTTCACCCACAGGGAGGGGAGCTTTGGGTCCGGTGCTAGGAGGGGGTGTGAGGAGTGAGGCGTGGATTCCAGGAACCTGGCCAGTGGGAAGAAGCACAAGGGTTTCCAGCCAACTTTCCTTCCACTCCACCGTCCCCTAAAGCCTTTTGTCCCCAACACTGTCTTAGCGAATGCTCGAATGCTCGTGAACACCCAGGCAGCAGGTGGCATCAGCCCTGCTTTGCAGGGGTGGGGGGCCGAGGCTGAGAGGTGCCAGGAGCCACTTTCCCCTGCAGGTAACTCACTGGGACTTCAGGGGCACAACTATTAGAATTCCCAGCCTTCCCCAAAGCCCAGTTCTCAGGCCCCATGGAGCTCAAGATCTCTGCCTCCTGTTCAGGCCACTTCCAGAGTCATCCTTTCTATTCAGCCGTCCCATGTCTGGAGTTTGCATTTGAGGACCAAATTCTTGGGGATTCAAAGTCAGCCTGGGTCGTGGGGATAAGGCCATATGGAGAAACGTGGGGGTGGCAGGAGACAGAGGAGCTGAGGCCAGGACTGGGTGGGGAGAGATGCCCGCCAGCCGGGAGATGTTTCCCAGAGCTGCCTTTGCTCGAAGCCCCGAGACTTCCTTCCTCGTTGTCTCGGGTTCCCAGGGTTGCTGTGACAAATGACCTCAAACTGAGCAACTGAAAAGAACAGGCATTTATTCTCTCACAGTTCTGGAGGCCAGACATCCAAAATCAAGTGTCCACAGGTTCTTGCTCCCTCTGAGGGTTTAGGGACGCAGCCTTCCCTGCTGCTTGCACCCTGCCTGGGTGGCTCCTGGTGATCCTCCGCCTCTCGGCCTTGCTCTGCTTGCAGCTGGTGGCTGGACCCTGTGTCTGTGTCACACAGCCCCACACAGGTGTGTCTCTGTGTCTTGGTGTGTCTGTCTCCAAACACCCCTCTCCTTTCTCTTATACAATCACCCGCCACTGATTAGGGCCCATTCTCATCACCTGATTACACTGCAAAGACCTTATCCCAAAGAAGGTCACACACCAGGGGCTAGGACTTGGACAGATCTTTTCAGGGGACACAATTCAACCCAGAAAAGACATTCAGAAGGTAATAGAGAAAGATGTGGGATGGACATGACTCCAAGAGGGCAGTGCTCTGGATTTCTAGAAATTAGGAGAAGAGAAGAAAGCAAGTGGCAGTATAATAAGATAGTTAAATGTGCACTCGGGTACTGGACTGCCTGGGTTCAAGCCCTGACTCTCTTATTTCCTGGCTGTGTGCCTTTGGGGAAATCACTTAACCTCTCTGAGCCTCAGTGTGTCCCCTCTGTAAAATGGGGGTACTCGAAGTGTTATTATGATAATTAAATGAGTTAACATTTGCAAAGCCCCTAAGATGGTATGGCGCTTAGTAAGCATCACATGACTGTCAAAATAAGCATTAAGTGATCTGCAGACCACTGTTGCTGTTTCATAGGTGTGAAAACTCAGACCCAGAAAGGGGAGATGATATTTTCTAGGTCACCCAGTTGGGCCAGCTAGGGTGCAGGGTTGCCCACGGGGTAGATTAAATCTCTTTCCCATATCTTGAGCAGTTGGAGAAATCAGGGGGATGGTCCAGCGGGGTGACAAGAGAGGAAAAGGTGGTGTAGAAGGGAAGAGGGGACCCCAGTGAGGACCGAAACAGTAGGTTCCTCATGTCCCCAAACACACACCTCTTTTCCCACCCAGCCCTCTGTTTGCAGAATTGGAAGCAGTCAGGCAACTGTTTCTGCCCACACGGAGGAAAACAAGCCTCCGGAGTGTGTAATCAACACAGTCTGGGTGAGAAGGGAAAGCTAGTCCTCCAATGACAATCAGGGAAGGTCTGGCTGGGGTAACAAGCAGCGGGTTGGCTCTTTCCCCAGAACACCCTGGGCCTGGTGGCCAGGCTGGGCACACAGTGCGTGTTAGAGTGCCCCTGTCTCAGGCCTAATTCCTGAGGGGGCTGGATGCAGCTGTGAATGGCTGTGGGGTGCAAAGGGGACCAGGTCCCAGCTTCGGAGGCCATGGGCTCACAGATGCCACAACCTCGGCAATAGACTCATGACCTCCCTTTTCTTTACCTCCCCTCGACAACAGACCCCCCCCCTTTTCTTTACCTCCCCTCCCAGCCCCGCATCTGCTGCAGGAAATAGTGAAATCATCTGCGGTCGTCATATCCATGCTCTGTGCCCTGTCACTTGGCAGCTGTTTCTCTAAAAAGGTGGACAGAGCCCCCACCCCTTCACCTTGGCTTCGGGGCCCCATGACAACCAATGGGATGCTGAAGGGCATGACGTCACTAAAGGCTTGCAAAGTCGCTCGCCTGATGGCGCTTGTTTTCTTGTGCCTCTGTCCTCGTTGCCATGAGAAGAACATGCCCAGATTGATGCACTGGTGCCATGAGGAGGATGAGGAGCACACAGAACAGGACCAAGCCCCACCCCAGTCAAGCCCGGGCGAGATCGGGCCAACTCTTAGCTGATCTAGAATAAATGCTTGTTGTGGTCAGTCACAGGAATTGGTATGGGTTGGTTAGTGGCTTTTTCTGACCATAACTAAAGGATAAGCTACTTCTTGTAGATTTAGGCTTCCTGATTGCCTTGTGAGCACAGGTCCCCTCTCCACCCCCTGCCTCAATTCCAGCCTGCTAATGGTTTCCTAGCCTCATGCTGCAGCCAGATCTCTGTAATATCTGATGATGCTGATGCTTACGTATTTCCCCTTTCTCAGCCTAGCCTGAAACTTTTCAGTGTCCCTCTATGGCTTTCAGTAAAAAGTCCCCTTCTTAGCTTAGCATTCAAGACCCTTTATGATATTGCCCCTGCCCTCTCTCTGGCCCTGCTCCTGCCCCATCCCCCACCACGTAGAACTACTTGTGGTTCCTTGCACGTTGGGTTATTTCAAACTCTAGGGTTGAACCAACCATGTTAATCCCTTCATTGCGAAGACACCTTCCCTGTGTCTGTTTAGCTGTCTTCCACTTGTCCCACAGGGCTGAAGCAACAGGTCCTTAAGGAAGCTCACCCTCCCAGCTAGACCACCTGACCAAGGAGCTGTAGTATCCTGTGCTTAGTGCACACCCCAGCGTACAGGAGGTGCTCAACTAATACCATGCTGGATGAACAAGTGAATGAGGGCATGAACTAACGAGCCTCTCTCAAGGGCAGTCTCGTGTTGACATACCTATATTCACAGCATCGAATGCTGACCCCGATGCATATGGGGCTGCATGAATATTTGTTGAATAAGTGAATGAATGAACATGACCGCATCACCTCAGCATTCCAAAGAGTCACAGCAAGCTCTCCTCCCCGTGCCCCTCCCCAGAGAAGGTGGCAGTGGTGGTGGTAGTGGGAGGGGCTTGGCATTGAGCATAGTTGGGATGAAGGTGGGAGGGCCTTCAGGGGCAGGGGCAGTGGAGGCCATCTGCTCTGAGGCCAGGCAAGAGAAGTTGCATTGTCTGTAGAGAGTTAAACGCCTTCAGATAGACTGTAACCAGTCTGCTGTGTTTTATCACCATGCAGTGCTGGGCTCAAACAATGGCAGTGATCAAATGGTCCTTCCCCCTGGGCAGACAACTCCTGCCTCTCTGCCTTGACGTCTTGTTACAGAGAGGACATCTTCCCTCTGTCGCTGATGCTCACCACCCCCACGAGAACCTACCCTCCACCCCCCGAGAACATCCTTGGAGTGATAGGCAGCTTAGTCTCTGGGGAGAGGGACACTGGCAACCTCAGAGAGCCCAGCCTGGGTTATGAAGGCTTCTGCCATTCAGGTTACCTGCCAGGAAGCTCCTGGCAGGGCCATGGGGCACATGGCTAGATGGTGGCAAAGGCAGGGTTTGCACCCAAGTCTGTGTGCATCCAGAGCTTATCATCTTTACCCCTTCCAAGTCCAATCTCCAGCTAGTCCTCAAACTTGGTCCCCTCCTGCCCGCTGCTGACACCCTCGGGCTCTGGCTGAAGACAGGACCAGTCAGCCTAGAAGCTGCCCTCATCACCTTTGGCAGCATAAGCCTCAGAAAAGAGATCAGCCCTGGCCTCAGGGGCCAGTCTTCACCCAGCCATCCAGTGCTTACCTGCATAATGATACCTGACACAATCTCCTGGGGATTGAACCCTTGAGTTGGAAGACTGGCTGTGAGTCTGGTCCTATCCCTTGCTATTTGTGGGGACCACTTCCCCTTTCTGATACTTGATTCTCTTATCTCCTAAGTGGGGCTGGGAATTCCTATCTCCCCCTGGTGAATGGCAACCCCATCCATCCTGCTGTGCAGCCAGCTACTGGATGTTCTCTCCGGTTCTGCTGCCACCACCATTCCAAATCCCCCTCAGCTCCCTCCAGGGTGACTGCCATAGCCTCAGGGCCTTGCTTCCCCCTCAGGCATCTCTAGTCCATGCTCCATGCAGCTGCCAGAGTGAACTTTGCAGAGCATCAAACCCAATCTCGTGCCACCCTGATTAAGTCACCAGACACTTCCCATTACTCTCAGGATAAAGACACAAGTCCTCTGCACCTCAGCCAACAAGGACCGCCTGCAGATCTAGTCCCTGCTGACTTCATCCACTTCATTTCCACTCTGCACCATCCAGAGGCACTGTATTCCCCGCAGACCCTCATGGTCTCTGGGCCTTCTGACTCAGAGCTGCTCCCTTTCTCTAGAGTGTTCTTCTCTCCTCTCTTAACGAACATCTCTACTTCATCAGGTGTCAGCTTAAGGATCCTTGTAGGATGCTCAAGTTCAAATTCCCTAATCCAGGCTCTCCTTGTCCTGAATCCCCTATACTTTGTAGACGTTATGGCACTTGTCACAACTGCAACTGAACATCTCACCATGGGGTCACTTGATGCATGTCTTTCTCCCCTACTACAGTGATGGCTCCAGGAAGGCTAATACCTCATCTCCTCTGGCAACTGTATATGCCATATCCAACATCATGGTGTCTGGCACAGGGTAGGCACTCAGTAAATATTTTTTTGAAGAGCTGAAGAAGTGAAATGAAATGAAAAACCTTTTTGAAGAGCTGAAGAAGTGAAATGAAATGAAAAACCTTTATAAAAAATATACAGAACGTAAAGACTGCTAACTCTGGGAAACGAACTAGGGGTGGTAGAAGGGGAGGAGGGCAGGGGGTGGGAGTGAATGGGTGACGGGCACTGGGGGTTATTCTGTATGTTAGTAAATTGAACACCAATAAAAAATAAATTAAAAAAATATAAATCCTAGGAATCTACTTGGAATTATTAGTATATCCACTATACAGATGAGGAAACTGGTGATCACAAGGGTGAAAATACTTACCTGAGTCTCCTGGCTTAGTGGGATGGCCAGGGCTGGAACCCAGACATAGCTGCTGGCACACGGAGAGGCTCAGTCCCTGCTTGCTGAGCGGAAGTGTGTTCTTCCTCCACCTCTGAGGCATGTCCCCTGCACCCTACCGCCTCTCCAGAAGGTGGGCTGCCTGGAGTTTGCGGATGGCTGCTGGCGGAGGTCAATGCTGGCAGGAGACAGCTGCTCTACCATCAGGTACTTGTTTCTTATTCATGCTCTGTTACCGTACGTGGGGCCTTGGTACAAACAAACAGGCAGCGACAGCTCCTGGCTTCAAAGCCATCCTGGGGGCAGGAACACAGTTGCGCCTGACCAGGGGTCCAGGGCAGCTCAGTGCCACAGGGACAGGCAGGTGCTGGGACAGATGCAGGCGGCTCGGAACAGGTGGCTGCTCAACAGCAATCAGAAGGAGGCAAGGAGGGATGCTCAGGGACAAAGAAGAGCTGAATTTCTGAAACTATCAATCTTGTGCCACTCTCCTCCTCCTCCTCCTCCTCCTCTTCTTCTTCTTCTTCTTCTTCTTCTTTTAAACATAGAAGCGTCGCGAAGAAGGAGAAGAGGAGAACAAAGGAGCATAAATTCTTTCAAGTGTGGACTGGAGCAATTCCATATGTTTCTTGTCCTCTTGCTTTTTTTCTGGGAGAAGAGGAGAATGCATTTGGAGTCCCTGCAATCTGCAGGCCAGTCTGAGATACTTTGCACATTGAGGACCTACATGAACCTGGCACTGTGCCAGATGCTTTCAGGCGCCGCACACACACACGCACACACACACACAGAGACACCCTTTCACGTAATTCTTTGGGAAGCTTTTTCTGTTGTTGTTTGGTTTGTTTCTTTTTTTTTTTTAATTTATTTTTTATTGGTGTTCAATTTACTAACATACAGAATAACACCCAGTGCCCGTCACCCATTCACTCCCACCCCCCGCCCTTCTCCCCTTCTACCACCCCTAGTTCGTTTCCCAGAGTTAGGAGTCTTTACGTTCTGTCTCCCTTTCTGATATTTCCCACACATTTCTTCTCCCTTCCCTTATATTCCCTTTCACTATTATTTATATTCCCCAAATGAATGAGAACATATAATGTTTGTCCTTCTCCGACTGACTTACTTCACTCAGCATAATACCCTCCAGTTCCATCCACGTTGAAGCAAATGGTGGGTATTTGTCATTTCTAATAGCTGAGTAATATTCCATTGTATACATAAACCACATCTTCTTTATCCATTCATCTTTCGTTGGACACCGAGGCTCCTTCCACAGTTTGGCTATCGTGGCCATTGCTGCTATAAACATCGGGGTGCAGGTGTCCCGGCGTTTCATTGCATTTGTATCTTTGGGGTAAATCCCCAACAGTGCAATTGCTGGGTCGTAGGAGTACTTCCAAATTCGTTCTATGAAGCCAGCATCACCTTAATTCCAAAGCCAGACAAAGACCCCACCAAAAAGGAGAATTACAGACCAATATCCCTGATGAACATGGATGCAAAAATTCTCAACAAGATACTGGCCAATAGGATCCAACAGTACATTAAGAAAATTATTCACCATGACCAAGTAGGATTTATCCCTGGGACACAAGGCTGGTTCAACACCCGTAAAACAATCAATGTGATTCATCATATCAGCAAGAGAAAAACCAAGAACCATATGATGCTCTCATTGGATGCAGAGAAAGCATTTGACAAAATACAGCATCCATTCCTGATCAAAACTCTTCAGAGTGTAGGGATAGAGGGAACATTCCTCGACATCTTAAAAGCCATCTATGAAAAGCCCACAGCAAATATCATTCTCAATGGGGAAGCACTAGGAGCCTTTCCCCTAAGATCAGGAACAAGACAGGGATGTCCACTCTCACCACTGCTGTTCAACATAGTACTGGAAGTCCTAGCCTCAGCAATCAGACAACAAAAAGACATTAAAGGTTTGTTTCAATTCAACAAATATTTGAGTGTCTCCTCTGCTAGCCTCAGGGCCACAGTGGTGAGCATGGACACTACCCCTGGTGCTGTGAATCCTACATTCTACAGTCATGAGAGCATTCAGGGTTTGATAAACGCCTCAAAGGGGACAATCTGAGTGACATGACAGAGAGTCACTAGGGTGAGGGGTGATACATCAGATCAGGAAGTCAGGGGACGCTTCTCTGAGAAGGTGGCATCTGAGCTGAGGCATGAAGGTAAGGAGGGATCCAGATGCTCAGAGAATGGGGTGGGGGAGGAGCGGAGGTGCAGCAGGTGCAGAGCATGGGAGGGGTGCTGTGGGCCCCAGGAAGAGAAGGGGACCAGGCTGGCTGGAGCAAAGAGTGGCCCATGCAGGGTTGGGGGGTGCAGTGGGGCGATGGGAGCAGTGCCTGTCCCCGTGGAGTGAGAATTTTCCTCTTGGAGCAATGGACAATCCCTGTAAGATTATAAACTGGGAGAAATAGGTTTTTGTTTACATTTGATGAGGTTGTCCTGGTCATTGTGTAGGGAATGGATTCAAGTAGGGTGAGCTAGGAGAAGGTCAATGGGGGAGCTATCTGGAAATGGAAGTAGCAAAGGGTGATGGTGGTGGCGATGGTGGTGAAGGAGAGCAATGGTGGCTTGGTTGGGGGGTGCGGGAAAGAGAAGAACTGAGGATATTTCTTAGGTTTTTTAAAAAAAGATTTTATTTATTTATTCATGAGAGACACAGAGAGAGGCAGAGACACAGGCAGAGGGAGAAGCAGGCTCCATGCGGGGAGCCCCATGTGGGACTTGTCCCAGGATCCCAGGATCACAACCTGAGCCGAAGGCAGACGCTCAACCACTAAGCCACCCAGGCATCCCTCTAGGTGGCAATTAGCACCGAGGACCCTCTCAGAGCGTCAGTTGTCAGTTCCGTGACAACAGCAGCCACGCCTGTCATCGTCACTGCCCTGTGACTCCAGCACCGACAACCCAGCGCCTAGTATGCATTTGTTAAGTCATTATTAAGGATGGAAAGATGAAGATGCAAAGAAATCCAAGGTCATGATCTCTTTCTTCAAGGAGCTTACGTTACTCAGGCAGGGCCTCCTGGAAGCAGAGGCAGCTTCAGATGCTTAGAACCTTAGCCGCACAGACGGTTTGGAATCTGGGACCATTCTGATGAGCCAGGGATGACATTTGCCTTGGCCTCTGAGTCTGCCTTCACGCGTGGTCCAAATGAATAGGCTAAGCACAACTTGTAAGGAAGACAGATAAAGAGCTCTAGAACGAGGAATTCCAAGCCCTTTGGAAGTATCTGTTCTCTGCTCTGTTCCAGATACACATTCAGCAGTTGATACGTTTGCTTTTGCTTTTCTGTAGGCTGTTGGGTACGTCTTTGCTACTGTGCTCGTCTCATTGCATTCCGGCCCTTTCCTTTGGAGACGTCCTTCCTGTCCTCCTTCCTTATCATCCCCCCCTACCATCCACAAAATGACAAAGCTTTGCAAGGGCAGGGGGATTTCTCTGATTTGTCATCATAACTCCAGACAGAGGCTGCCTGGGTGCTGGGCCTGTGACAGTTAATGAGCAACCAGTATCCCTGATAGGTACCAGAAGCTCGATGGGTTTATTGAATAAATGAATCCTTAGCTATGTATTGAAGCAAATTCTCTGAGGGTGTCTCTTAGGTGAGTAAGTCTCTCAACCTCTCTGGGCCTCAGTTGCTCCTGAACACAGCCTAGAAATGAGCTGCTGTGCCTGGTTTCTTCATATGCTCGCTCTAGCATGTATGAATTCATACATGTTCATTCAGGTGGCGTGGTGCTCCTGGCTGAGCTGAGGCTAATGCAGGCTGCTGAGGTGGCCACCAGCTCGGCTTGGGGCAGGGAGACAGGGTGCAGGATGATTTGGGTGCCAGTGCCCAGGGCCAGACCGGGAAAGATTTGTAAAGTGTGGTCTGGAGCGCTTCCTGGTTGAGGAAGACATTGGAAGGAAGAGTATGTTATTCTTATACTACAGAATAATCGAGTTGTCTGTGCACAGTCCATCAGCAGGCATAGCTGATCTTCTCCAAAATATCTCTTAGATCCATCCCCTGCCCCTGGTAAACCCCAGACTGCAGCAGCCTCCTACTGCTCTGCTTCCCTCTTTCTTCACCCCACAGAGGCGTGACTTTTTTTAAAAAAGATTTTATTTATTCATCACACACACACACACACACACACACACACACACACACAGGCAGAGACACAGGCAGAGGGAGAAGCAGGCTCCATGCAGGGAGCCCGATGTGGGACTCGATCCCGCGTCTCCAGGATCACACCCTGGGCTGAAGGCGGCGCTAAACTGCTGAGCCACCCGGGGATCCCTTTCTTCTTCTTCTTTTAAAAAGATAAATTAAATCACATCCCTGCCCTGCTTAAAAAGATTTTGGGAATTACATCACACTCAAAATCCAAACTCTCACCTTGGTCTTGAATGACGCAGCCCAGCCTCCCTCTCCAACCTGTTTTCCAGCCACTTCCCCTCCCCTCAGGTCCTCAAGCCCAGCTCCCAGGGTCTCCCCGACACACTGCTCCCTCTGTGGGGAGCTCTCAGCCTCTCGCTTTTGGCAGAATCATCTTAGACTCTTACCAGACATGTCACCTCCTCAGAGAGGTCCTCCCTGACTACTGATCCCAAGGCAAACCCTCCCAGTTTGTCTTAAACAGCATCCCGTTTATTTCCTTCGCAGCTCTTCCCACAACCTGAAATTCCTCCGTTCGTTTGTGTGTTTGTCATCTCCCCTCTCCAGGCCACAACCTCCTCAGAGAATGACTACCACGTCATGTCTGTTCCCCCAGGGTACCTCCAGAGCTTAGTACAGCACCTGGCACACAGCAGATGCTCAATAAAAAGTCACTACATGAACAAACCCTTCCTGTTCTGTGTGGACCCCAGCATGGCTCCAACACAGTGAGGACAGGTGGGGGGAAAGGGCTATTTGGGGATCTTGAGGTTTCAGCGTACGGAGTGCTGGACTGTAGCACCCTAGCATAGGCCTCAGCTTTCATCCCCCTCCCCCAAACTGCACCTGGGCCTTTTAAGGCCATGCAATGTGGCCTCACATGGATGCATTTGAAGGTGTGTGGTGGACAGCTTCTTCCCCTAGGACTTCTAGCAACACTTAAAGGGACTCTGTAGGATTCTGAGCTTCTACCCCAGGCAGTGGAGCCCTGAGCCTGTGGGATTATATATTCCCATTAGGACAGTTGCTCATGGTTGCTCATCTTCGTTGTGGCCCTTTGCTCTCAGCAGTAAGTGAAACTCCTTTTGGATTCCGTAAGTGCACCGCTGCCAGGCTTGCAATCCTCCATGCGAGAGTCAGGCTCAGCCACACTCCCAGAGTTGGCTCTGCTCGAGGCTGAGGGCCTCCTTAAAGTTCCATGACTTAGTTTTGGGGAAAATTCAGGAAGAGAATCATCTCTCACAACTGTTCTCTGCTCGCCCCACTTGGCAGACATTCCATGGCGGGTATAACATGAGCAGAAAGCATAACCGTAACTGGTTTCTGGCGGAGAGTTTCTGGCCTGTGGCGAACTTTCATTTTCAAGGTGAAAAAGAGGTGGTTGGTGCCTAAGACCCAAGGGATGCCCATTTACCTACTTACCTCTTGGATGGCCAGATATACCCAAGGCGAACACATGTCCACACCAGTTCCTAAGCCCTGCTATGGGGTCAGAGGGAACAGCCCACATTGGCAGAGAGGCTCAGAGTCCAGCTAGGACATGATCCAAGCAAATGAAATCATGTCACTCTCCTTCTTACAAAGGAGCATTTCTGTTTGGGGTACGAAGGAGTTGGGGAGAGGCTGGGGCTTGTGGCTGACAGGTGAAGGTGGCCACAGGGGTCTTCTGTGGCATGGAGACTAGCAGCGACCGCTGTACCTTCTCAGTCATATTTCTGAGAACATATGAGCTCCTTTCCTGATAGACTTGAAGCAAATCATCTGAGCTCTCTGGACCTGGAAAGCCTCTTCTGAGAGTGGGGCCAATGATACCAGCCTCATGGGTGGTTGTGTAGATAGATGAGGTCAGGTAGGTCAAGGGCCTGGCACGGCCCAAGCTGCCCCTGCCCCTGACTTGGACTCTGCTCTTATAGCAGAACCAAAACTTTGACAGGTCACTCGCAACAGGCTGCCAATCCAATTTATTAAGTATCCATATAGGAATAGAGCACACATCTTAATGGTGCCCTCTTGACATCACTTGTCACGCTGCAGATAAAAACAGCTATGATTTCATGTGTACTTTCCATGTTCCAGGAACTTTTTACTTGTCAACAGATCTGCTCCTCACAACAGCCCTGCAAGGTAAGTTTTTATTACGATCCCCAGTTGATAAAGGAGGACAGTGGACTCAGAGGTGATGGGAATCCGAAGACACAGCCAAGATTTGAACCCAGTACATCTCCCTATCTCTTGGCATCATGCCCATCCCCCACCCGCATGGGAGCTTTCCATAACCTCCTTAATTGTGGTTCTCTATCTCCACCAAGGAAACTCGTGCCCATGGGGACAGTCTTACTGTCAACATGCAGACAGGCCTATGGATAGGAGTGATTGGTCTGTGGCTCCCCTCGGCTCTCAGAGGCAATTGAGTGCAATGATGCATTCCCAGCAAGGTTCAAGCTGGTTTTTCTCCCTCAAAGACTTTGTTCCTGTAAGGCTGAACCTGGTCCCAGTCCCCAGAGAATGGAGAAGCTTGATTTGGCATCCCCGGGAGCAGTCCAGGTCCTCCCAGGAGCTAGGCCGTTGCCATGACATCCACCTCAGTTCCTTTGAGGCTGTGCCCAGCCGGCATGGTCCAGATAAGCATCAGATCATGCCAGGCTGGTGGCAACGTTGCCAAGGGGATGCCGGCCTTCAAGAGGCTCTGGTGCTGTGAATACTGATGAGGAGCGAAAGGGACACAGGGACAGAGATTCAGAAGGACATCTCCCTCCCAGGGGCTGCTCCTCCGCTCCTGAAAAATCCCGGCCTGTTGATGCCTTCAAAGTGCCTAGTGCTGTGCCTGGCCAATGGTGGACACTCATTCATTCACTTGAGCAGTTTATTGAGCCCACCTGCATGCCAAGCACTAGGGATGCAGGAAGATAGTGAAGGCACACAGAACTGACCCTTGTGGAGCTTATATTTTAGTGGAAGAGGGAGCTACTAATTAATGTGACAAATGCCACCAAGTGAGCTCCCTGGAGCTTGCCTGACACCAGGAATTTGACCTAATCAGGGAGGTTGGAAGTCTACTTGAGTTGAGATCCAAATGCGTGGGTGTTCATTAGAGGAGAAGAAAAAGCAGAGGTGGAGGGAATAGCGTATGCAAGGCCTGTGTGGTGCGGATGTACAAAAGATGAGGGCCAGACCTCGCAGGGCCTTGCAGAGTGTGCTGAGGGATCTGGCTTTAACCTCAAGGGTGGTAGGAAGCCATCAGAAAGCTTTAAGACAGGAGCTGATGTGATGAGATCTGTTTTGAAACCGTCAGGTAGGTTCCGGGTGAAGATTTGGAGGGAAGGCCATGAATGGCTATGGAGAGGTCACAGGTGGTGGGGAAAGTGCTCAATCGGTATCCTGAATTCATTTTCCAAATCTGTTTCTTGTCCCCCTTCCCCATGGCCACCACCTTGTTTCCTCTCTTTCACAGGTGTAATGGGCCCCTAACTGGACTCCGGGCCTCAGGAAACAGTGCAACTAAAGAAAAGTAAACCTCTTATTCTCCCTGTATCTGCTTCTTGCTCCAGGTCCCTCTGTCTCCACAATATCATTACTGCGTGTTTGTGTGTCATCAAACATTAACATATTTACTGCACATGTATATGTGTCAGGCTCTGTGCAAACTGCTTAGCTGGCATTATCTCCACAAAAATTTTACAAGAAGCCTGCAAGGGAGATGCCCTTGTGCCCCTTGCTATAAAGAGGAAACAGAGCCAAGCGCTCATCTACAACAGGAGAGGCTGGCCTGGGTTGGCCCCCAGGCCCACAGTCCCTTTCTCTATGAAATATGTCTTGCAGGTGTACAAGGAATGGTTTATCCTGGGTCTCAAGGCCCTCAGGGGCTCAATTACTATTGTGGTCTTCATAACTTTTTCCAGAACCTGAGCCCCACTGCTCCCCCAGCCCAAGGTCTTCACATGCTTCTGGAATTCTCTGGCAGAATGGAGATAATCTTCATTTCAGTTCTCTATACTTCATAGTTTCATTCATCCATCCATCCATCCATCATCCATCCATCCATCCATCCATCCATCCAGGAAACATTCATTAGTGCCTACTGTGTGCCATGCCCTACTAAGCTTTGGAACTATACAGATCAAAAAGGCACGTCCCTCAAAGAACCCACAGGCCAGTGCTGTTCTCTGCCCACCAAAGCTATTGATGACAATGCAGAGACTTTAGAAAAATCTGATTTCTGGAATGTGGTAACTCGTCGAAGATTGACAGCCTGAAAACATGCCCAGAAAGCCCTTATTTTTCCTTCTCTGGTAAGGGCTGGGAAAATGCTGCTGATCTATGGGAAAAGAAATCAGCTCAGTGGTTGCTTGCCCCTCATGAGCATCGACAATTAGGTAACATCTTGCAGAGTCTGGGCAGTGTCGTCACAGTTGGATTTCCCCAGGCCCAGGCAGCTTGCTGGGATCTTTCTAGAGGCAGATTGTCACGTCTCCTCTGCCAGCATCAGCTCAGGAGGCATCTCTCAATATCTCGCCCTTCCTGTTGACACTTCTGCCAGTGGGGTGGCGGTAGGACAGGCTCTACCTTCCTGAAGAAGCTATTGAAACAGCTGGCATGTATCCTGTGCCTTCTGGATACCAGGCTCTTCATAGGCCCTGTCTCTACTCCCCACAATGATCCTGAAATGTGTAGGAGACAATTCCCATTTTACAGCTGAAAACATAGAGGCTCGTGGAGGGAGGGCACCTTGCCCAAAATCAGACAGCCAGACAGTGGAGTGCTGGGTGGGACCCAGGTCCCCCTGATGCAAGCCTGTGTTGACTGTTACATACCAAATTGTTTCATAGCCAGGCAGCCCTGCCTGTAAGGGAAGCACTAGACAAAACTGTGATGTCTCCTAAATTTCTGATACCTTTGTTTGTGAGGATTAAGGAGGTCTGGGGGCCTCAGGGATACCACCAGATAGGGTGCTCAGCTAATAAGAAGGTAGTGTCTAAATGTTTGGAAACTGGAATCTATTTGCCTAGGTGAGGTTGTGGTTAGACTTCAGACTGGCCCTCAAAATCCCATTTGATCCCCCTAAATATTTGGAGGATTAGTAGTAGTGTTTCAACTACGCTCAACTGCCACGGTTACTGTAAGAAATACATCCCAAGATTTCACTCATGATACCAGCAATATATCTCTCCTCTTTGATGCCTCCTCCCCTCAAGTCACAGCCTCAGAGCACCCCTGAAGGGGCAAGCATGGGGGCTTAACTCCTTCATAAGGCAGACACCTCTTTGAACACCGGCAAACACTCTCATCTAAGACAAGGCCCGACACGCAGCAGGTTCTTAGTAGATTTTGCCCCAAAAAAGAAGAAAGAAAGAAAAGAGAAAAATGGGGGTGGGGGTAGGGGTAGGGGTGGGGAGGATGGCAGGCAGGAGGGAAAGTAAGAAGGCAGGAAGGAAAGATGATGTACAGACGGGAAGCAAGAGCTTTGCCCAGGTGTCTGAGGGGCTCTGAGCAGATGCTCCAGGTGAACCAGCCAGACGGGCCTGTGCTATACTTGGCCTCCACCTACACACTTTTGCTTCCGGCTGGCTGGCCTGTCTCAAAGATAAAGAGCTCTTTCCCAGACGGGGAAGGCAGTCCTGGCTGCCCTCCGCAGGGACACAGACACTGCTGCACACCAGCGACGGCCCCACTGAGCCCTGGCTGCCCATGCGGGGCTGTGGGGGCTGCCGTTGTGCCTTCTTCCAATCCTGGGTGTCCATTTGCCCTTTCCTGATGGAAGCGACTTTGTCTGGCAGACAGGCATCGCTGGGTGTTGCCATGGTGATGACTATGATGTCACCAGGGAGTAAATCAAATTGCAGGTCTCACAGTTGAGCACTTCTGTGTCTGGAGGGTGTTAGGAACAGAAGAGCTGAGGCAGGGAAGCCATAAGGTAGGTCTGTAGTGTGACTGTCTCCCACCCCACACTGCACCCACCCCCGCTTTGTCTCCTGAGATGAGACTCGTGTGTTTATTCACTTATGCAAATAACTTTTGAGCACCTACTATGTGTCAGGCACCAAGATAGACACTGGGGGTGGATCTTGGGATAAGAAGACAATGTGGTCCTGTATGGTTGCACACCTCACAGTCTAGTGGGAGAGATGGGCACACAAGAAAGTACACAATAACACATCACTACCATTGTGGTTCATGCTGGGAAGGAAAATGCTGGGAGTGTGTTAGTTTGCTTGGGCTGCCATAACAAAGTTCCACAGATTGGGTGGCTCAAACAACAGAAATTTATTTTGTCACAGTTCTGGAGGCTAGAAGTCCAAGATTCAGATACAGGCAGGGTGGGTTTCTTCTGACGGCTCTCCTTGGCTGATATGTGGCCATCTTCTCCCTGTGTCCTCCTGTGGTCTTCCCTCTGTGTGATTGTCCTAATTTGCTCTTCTTATAAGAATAGCAATCATTGGGAAGGGCCCACCCTAATAACCTCATTTTAACTCAGTTTCGTCTTTAAAGATCCTCTCGGCAAATACAGTCACATTGTGAAGTGCTGGGGTTTGGGACTTCAGTACCTGAATCTCAGCCCATCACAGGGAGTTAGAAAATGTCTAAGAGAAGATCAAAGGTCACAGGGTGGAAGAGGGAAAAGATGACCTCCCTGAAGAAATGGCACTTCCATTGGGAATTGGAGAACTGGAAGGGTTTCCAGAAGGGCAGGTGGGGGAAGACAGAGGGGAGCTTCTAGGTGCAGGAAACAAGTGGAAAGGCCAAGAGCATGGGGTGCCTGGCTCGCTCAGTTGGCTAAGTGTCTGACTTTTGGTTTTGGCTCAGATCATGACCTCATGGATTGTGAGATGGAGCCCTGGGTGAGGCTCTGGGCCTTGCGCTCAGTGGTGAGTCTGCTTGAAAGATTCTTCCTCTGCCCCCCTCCCCCCGTGTGCTCTTTCTCTCTTTCTCTCTCTCAAATAAATAAATCTCAAAAAATAAAATAAAAGAAAGGCCAAGAGCAGACAAGTGTCCTGATGAGTTCAAGGAGTTAAAAGACCAGTGTAGCTGGAGGAGAGTGAGTCTGGGTGAATGGTACAAAAGGTAGGAGGGTGCTAGATCACACTGCACACATTGCAGGCAACAGGAAGAATCTGGACTTCATCCTATGAGCAATGGGAAGCCATCAATGGATTTCAAACAGAAGAGCAACTTGATCAGAATGGTGTGTGTGTGTGTGTGTTTTTTTTTTAAGAAGATATCTCTTCCAGAGGTTTTGGGAGGACGCCCATTACAGAGGCTATCATAGTAGCCCAGGTGTGGTAGTTTGTATCATTTGCCTTCAATTCCTCTTCCCTTCCTGGCCCTTAGGTGGTTTCCCTTTTGTGAGAGAAGTAATATTTTTCTGCCTCCTTATCTTTGGGCTTAACTGCATGTCTTTTTCAATAGAGTATAACACAAGCAGGGGCTTTTACTTGCAAGGTTTGGCTTACACTCTTATGCATCTGCTACCTGCCATGAGAATCTGCCCTGGGAAGCTGCTGTTCACTGGGAAATGAGGAGACCTATAGAGAAGACCAGAACCTGACCTGTAGCCTGAGCAAGTACTGTCCCAAATGACTCATAAGCCTGTCATCAAGAAAAATGGGTGTTGTGGCCAACCACTGAGATGGGGAGGTCGTTTGTTATACAGCATTATCATGGCAATAGCTGGCTAATATACTTAGCAAAAGATGAGGTTGGCTTGAATTAAGGTGATGACAATGCGACTGGAGAGAAGTAGGCAGATTCAAGATATATTTTGTTGTTGTCAACATACAAGTGGCATTGAAATCCTGGGATAGATCCACCCGGAATGAAGTGTGGAACGAGGAAATGGGACCAGGGATAACTCTTGAGATATCCCACCAACAAATGAGCAGTGCGGGGGCTGCCATAGCAGAACACCCAAGTCTGGGTAGTTTAAACCACAGAAATGTATTTTCTCACAATTCTGGAAACTGGAAGATCAAGGTACCCACAGGTTGGTTTCTGGTGAGACCTCTCTGCTTGCAAATGGCTGCCTGGCAGCAGTGTCCTCATATGGCTTTTCCTCTTATAAGGATAGTAGTCCTATTGATTTAGGGCCCCACCCTTATGATTTAGCCTTAATTATTTCCTTGAAGGCCCTATCTCCAAACATAGTCACAATGGGGGTTAGGCCTTCAACCTACATATTTTGAGGGGGGCACAATTCAATCCATAACAGGTGGCATCTCCTAAGTGCCAAGTACTGGATACAAAACAAAAGCTGCAAGACTTCTGAGGATTTAGATGGGGAAATCACATAGCACCATATCCAGCAAGGCGTAGGGATAGCTCAGATTTGAGGGGGCAGGAGAAATAGGTTCTTGATGGGAGGAATGGCAAAGCCATGTCTGCAGAAGGGTGCACAGGAGGAAGGGATCATCTGCCCAATTTTGAAAGCAAGCATCACAGAGGCTTTGAGGATAAATGAGTAGGAAACTTCAGAATTTCCCCTGGTCCTCTGGTCACCACCAAGGGACCTGAAAGTTATCTGGAGGTAGAGCCACCTGGAGACCAAGACACTCCCAGGAAAGTCTCCTTTCCCCATTCCTGCAGTCTAGCTAGGTTTTTGAGAATATCCATGCTGGAACCCCCCTCATTTGACAGCTCTGATAGGGACCTAGAATTGCCTGGAGTGTTAAGATGATAGACCCCTTAGCATCCTCTAAAGACCATGAGGCAGATGGCATTGGCCAAGAGGTGAACACAGAACTCAGGATTCTCCTGGAACTCAGATCTACAAGGAAGTCATATGAAAACAGTGATGGGGTCAACATGACTCACTCACAAGGCCCTGACCAGGCTTATACTTTAGCTCCTGCTGCTTGGATTCTTGCTCCCTTGTTTTTGTTTTGTTTTGAGATCTGATTTGTTTTGTTTCAGTTTTTCCTTTGATCTGTAAGCTTTCCCAAATCTCCCCAATAAATTTCTTTTCTTTTTTTTTTTTTTTTTTTTTTTTTTGCGTAAGTAAGCCTGTGTGGATTTCTGTTCCATGCAGTCAAAGATCCCTAACATCAGTCTTGAATGCAGAAATCTGACATGGTGGTATTTGCCATGGTGGCATAAAGAAGCTCTGGCTCAGAAAAGGGAGTTACATAAAGGGGAGTCCAACAACCCTGTGGGGAGGGGGATGTTGACCTTGTTTAGAGGCATTGCTTGTCATTCTCCCTTGCGATATCCTGATTATATGAGGATGAGACAGACTTCTCAGCTTGCCCTGAATTTCTTGTCTGTCCATTCTGGGTTGCCTCAGAGGACACTGCCATAGGGAGAAGGTTTCTGGATCCTGTATGGCAGCAGCAAATACTGGAAGGAATTAGAGCTTTGAGCAAAGGCACAGCCACTGGCGGCCCTCCTGATGGTCACTCTGGTAGAGCAGTGTACCCAAAACCACTGCTGGGGACCCAGGGGGGTATCGGTGAAGAGAGAATTGGGTGACTTTTTCAGGGCGATGGGAAGAAGGGGCATCAGTTACCAGGGACCCCAGATTCCACAATTTGCTGGCTGTGTGACCTTGGGTCAGTTTCCTCATTCATCAAATTGAGAGAAACAATAACCCTACCACATACAGGTTTGTTGGGGGAATTAATTATGTGCACACCAGTCAGAGTTTTCTGGATACACATCCAGAGTTTTATGGATACATCTATCACTGGTGGAGCATTATGTAATTTCAATTGCTACACAAATAAGCACACTTTAATAGTGTGTGTTTATTTCTATGAACATCAACATGAATAATGAGCATCCTATAACGGCAATTTTGTGCCTATTATTCTTCAGGACGACACCAAGTTAAAAGTTAATCACTTTCAAGAAAAGTATTAACTAAATAATAGGACAGGTGGTAAAAGCATGTGGCAATTAGCTTTGGGCATGGTGCTTACGGACACGAGTCTGCTGAGAGTGCTAGGACAATGGGAAGCAAGGCCTGGCTGGATCTGGGTCCACTGGGGTCAGAGAGTTGGAGATCCCCGTGGAATATTCTGTCTCCGGCAATGGTGAGGGGGTGTCTGAAGCACCCAGTGAACAGGGCCTTCTGGACTGGACTTCTGTCCACCTCCTGATGCCATAAGGATGGTGCCTGCTGTGCCTTAGGGAGACGAACTCTTGTCACTTGCCCCCGGGGACAAGCCATGCTGTGGCTTTGGGGGCAGAGGAGGGTAGCTCCCATCTGTTCTCCTTGTGTCTCTGAGCTGATTCCTTCTTTCAAATTGGGCATAGGTAGGAACCATGGGTTCAGTCAGGGATGAGTTCAAATCCTGGCTCTGCCATTCCTTGCCTCTGAGGCGTTGGTAAGTCTCCTGCTTTCAGCCTCAGCTTCCTTATCTGTAAAATGGGGGCTAGAGGAAACTTTGGAAAATTTGTACCCCATTTAATTCCCAAAAAGACTTGATGTGGCAGCTGGTAGGGAACAGAATGGCCTGGTGAGCTCCTGCAGCTGCTGAAGGGACGAGATGAGACACCCCAGGAGGGCACCCAGTACAGGGCTCTATAGATACGTGCTTCCTTCCATGGCTAATACAAGGCCTCAATTTGTCCATCTGTGGGAGGGAGGGACGGAGGGGCGGTGGGAAGGCTGGATGGCACCCTCTCCATGATTTCTCCCAGCTCAAAGCCACCCTCTTCTCTGTGCTAGGCTTTGTTCTGCTGTGAACAAAATTGGGAAACAGGATCAGTGTTGTATGTCTTCCTTTCCCTGTTCCCCGCATCCGTCTCAGGGCAGGGGTCTAGAACTTTTCTAGACCTTAGACCCTCCACTCAGCCATGAACCTGTCTGTGTTCCTTAATCTGTGTGCCTCAGTTTCCTTACCTACAAAATGGGAATAAAAATTACGACTCTTATTCCTCATCAATAAGATGAGGGATGCAAGAGGTGCCAGAGGGTTCCCAGCACATAGTAGGTCCTGTCCCTTCCCTTCCCAGCAGAAACGCAGCGTGTTGTGTCCCAAAATTACATTCTACAACCTAATTTGGCCCTCAGTGACAATTCCAGGTCCTTCTCTCCCTCCCTCCATCTCTCACTGTTACTCTTGCTCGCTCTGGCCTCTTTCCCCTCCCTCCCCCTGCTCCCTGCTGTGGATCCTGCTGGAGGTGAATGAAGACAGGAAATCGCTGTGTCTGTGTGTCCAGGGCCCTTGGATGACAGTGGGACTGGGGTGAGGGGCAGCTGGCTCAGGAACAGCGTCCTGGGCGGAGGGCCTTGGCATGACGAGCGAACGCATCAGTACTGATGGGGTCCATATGGGCCTGTGAACTCAGCCATTGCCCTCCTGTCAGTGAACGCTGATGAGCAGTGTCTGAGCAGTGTGCTGCCCCAAGGTGAGTGAGCAGGAAAAGCAAGGGTGCGTCATAAAGATTTGCAACAATAGCTGTCACTTACTGAGTCCTTTAGCCTGGTTATTCTAACCACTTTGCATGCATTACTTTCTTGCATCTTGATCTTTGCTTTTTAAGAGCATATGCTAATATTAATAAAGATTGTAACCACCATTATCCTGCTCTAGGCACTGTGTTGAGCACAGTACACATGTTGTCTCAGTCATTGCCCCACAACCCTGTGTGAGGCTCGTACTGTTGTATCCCCATCTTACAGATGAGGGGACTAAGGTTCAGATAAGTTCCTGGTGCTAGAACAGAGCTTCTCACACTTTCGTGTACATGCAAAACAGCTGACAATGTTGTCCTATTCCAGATTGTTCAGGTCTGGAGTGGAGCCTGAGATTCCACCACTTTTCTAACAGGCCCCTGGGTGATGCAGATGCTTCTGGTCCTGACCACACTGGAGTAGGGAGATGTGAGATCACCCCACCAGAAAGTGACTGACCTGGGATCTGAACACACACCCTAATCAACTGTGGGGCTTAGACTTTGAAAAGCACCGTTGTGAGAAGGTATGAGAGGACAGAGAAAGGAGGGACTGTTTCTGACCAGAGGGTTGAAGGAAGGCTGCATGGAAGAGGTAGTTTGAGTAGGGCCTTCAAGGATGGGTGGGACTTTGAAGAGATGGAAGGGAAGGGGCATCTCGGGTCATGCACAAAATCACAGAGCAAGGAAAGAATGGGATGTGTTTGGGGGATACTGTTGTTGAAGCATAGGGTAGGTAGGGTAGGTTATGGATTGAATTGGGCCCCTTACCCTAATTATAGGTTGATGTCATAACCTAGCATCTCAAAATTGGACTTTCATTGGAAATGGGGTCATTCCTGATACAAGAAGAGATCATGCTGGAGTTGAGTGGCCCTCTAATGCCATATGATATGGTGTCCTTAGAAAAAGGGAAGATTTAGGAGCATGTGGGTGGCTCAGTGGTTGAATGTCTGCCTTTGGCTCAGGGCTTGATCCCGGAGTCCTGGGATCTAGTCCTGCATCAGGCTCCCCGCAGGGACGCTGCTTCTCCCTCTGTCTGTGTCTCTGCCTCTGCCTCTCTCTCTTTGTCTCTCATGAGTAAATAAATAAAATCTTTTGAAAAAGGGGTGGGGGGAGATGTAAACACAAAGCCATGCATTGGGAGAATGCCTTGTGAAAAGGAAAGTCACACCTCTACCAGCCAAGGAGCCACCAGACACTGGGAGGAGGGCCTGGAACTGATCTTTCCCTAAGGCCCTCTAGGGAGCATGGCCTTGGGGACACCTTGATCTTGGACTTCTCTCCCGGAGCAGTGAGACAATACATTTCCGTTGTTTAAACTGCTCTGCTTGTGGCACTTTGTTCTGGCAGCCCTAGTGAAGAAATACAGTGTATCTATTCTGAGTGTGTTGGCAGATAGCCTTGAGGAAGAAAAATGCTTTTTGCACCTAGGAATTGTACTTTTAAACCCAAAAAATCCCTCGTCCCAAGGGGAAATAGGTAGGAGGATGGATAACTGGTTCAAGAGGGGTCTCTTCCCCACTGCCTGGGACCTGGTTAAAAGCACATGCACATGTGTACACACAAAACTAAGTTAAGGCCTAACTCGAAGAGTTTCTAAGTACTGATTTCGGTCTTTTTTATCCCCTGAGAAGGTTATAGGGGAGAAAATGGGGCAGAAATGACCAGGCATTGAGTCTTATTGTGTGAGGCATTCTCTATGCTTTAATTCTATCCCCACTGAACTCTTGGAAGGAAGAGCACATTATCCTCATTTCACAGAGGATGAGACTGAGGGTCAAAGAGTTTGGGTCACTTACCCAAGGACCCAATGACTGGAGATAGCACCATAGACATTGGGACCCAATGGTCTAACTCCTCCCATCCTCCTGCCATTATGGAATATGTAACAACAGGGAAAAGTGACCTAGAGCTGGGCTGCAGTTTGAGGAAGGGAATGAATCCCCGATCAGGAGATTGGCAAAAAGATCTGCCTACAGAATTCTTACCATATGAGGTAACGGCCCCCTTATTGTTCAAGCTACCTCTAGTTGCACCGTCTGTTGTTTGCAATCAGAGGCATCCTAACAGAATCAGCTGTTAAAATGAGCCAGGTCTTTAGGTCCAAGATATATCATAAGTGCTGCACATCAAGAGGAGCTAATAAACAATACGCTTGTTTCCCTACCCACGTTCTGAACCAACGAGAAATGAGAATGAGAGAAAGGCAGATGGGTCCTCAAAACATTGCCTTTACCAAAGATAAAGCTGTTATTGGAGAACATGCCTCTGTGTGCGGGAGGGTGGGCTGCCTTATGTTACACCGGAACAGGCAGACTGGCCCTTCCTCCTGGGGTGTAGGCAGCTTTGGGCCATGGCAGGGACTGTGAGAACCAAGCAGAACCTGGCTCCCCACGGAGAGAGTGGGGAGGAAGATTCTGGTCTTCTGTTGCCAAGTTCCTTATCCCGGACCCACCAATGAGGTAGGTCACTCAGTGGGACAGGCCTATAAGGGGATTGGAGAGAGTGAGTGGCATCTAGAGTGTTGCTTCTGGAAGATTCATCAGGAGTGTGTGTGTGTGTGGGGGGGATGTTCTTCTAGAAGGGTAAAATTAAAAGATTGGGGAGAGAGAAAAAAACAGAGAGATATGGGGGAGGGATAAGTAATTATATAATATGAACTTATTTTTGTTTAAAAAAATGAGAAAGACCTACACGTGTACATTTGTGTGAGCACAGACAGGAATGCCCCGAGGGCTGAGGGTGGAGAAGGGAGGGAAAGATGGTAAGTGGGAGTAAAAGACAATGAGGTACAGGGTCCCCACCCACAGGGTGCTTCCATTCCTTTCGGCAAGCTCAGACAACATTCTAGATCTCATCTTGAAAGTGAGATAGGGTCATGGGTTCAGTGTGGAACTGGAATTGTGCAAACTGTTCACAGGAGGTTGAAGAAATCAGAGGAGTATTCACAGTGGAGATGAACACTGACCGGGAGGCTGAGAATATAGACCAGTGGTTCTCAAAGAGGGGCCCCTAGATCAGCAGCATCCCTGTTACCAGGTAACTTATTACTAATACAAATTCTTGGGCCCCATCCCAGATCTGCTGAATCAGAAACTTGGGGAAAGTCTTAACTAGCCCGAGGTGACCCTAATGCTTGCTAAAATTTGAGAACCACTGGTGTAGATGATGCACCTTTGTAGTCAGATCACCTGGGTTTAATCCTGGCTCTGGTTCTTAGTACGTCTGTGACCCTGAGCAACTCAAGTAACTTCTGTGAATCTCAAGTTCCTCATGGTGGAAAATAGGAATATTGTCGTATTTTATGCAATGATTGTTACGAGGTATATGTGAGGCACCATTCTTGATACTGAGGTTCAGAGTCGAACAGTCCTGACCTCTGACTTCAAAGAGCTAGCAGTCTCTTGTTGTAATAAAAGCCAATATTTATTGAACACCTGTTAGGTGCCAGACATTATGCTGAGTGCTGTATGTGTATTATGGCATTTATTTCTGAGAATAGTCCTATGAGGAAGGAAGGGTCATTATCTTCATTTTCAGATGGGGCTAAGTGACCAGGAAAAATGCACATGACCACTGAGCGTGGGTAGCTGAGAGCCAAAGATAGGCTGTCTGGCTCCAAAGGCCAAGACAGAGCAAGGGGAATGGAAGTCCAGACCGAAGGCCCTCTTTCCCACAGAAGAGGGACCAGGGCCACAAGAGAGGCCCACATAAATGTGAGAAGAGCTTTATCAGTATCCCTCCTTGGCTACTCCTAAACCCAAGTTTGGGGGTAAATTTGCATTACTTTCCATTTCAAAGGATCTACATTTTCAAAATGTTAAAGTTTTCAGCTCAAGGTCCTTGCCAGAATTCTAGAACAACGATTTAGGACTAGTGGCATGAAAACATTGTCATGCCAAACCATTGCCACCATATTGAACTATTGGTCTCATGTTTACTTCTGGTCAATCTCTAATTGTTCTCTCCTCACTTCTCCTGCCTCTTCTTGGGTTCTTATCTGCTCTTCTTTGACCTGCTCTGTGTCCCCAGAGGCTGACCACTCCACACCCACCAGTCAGCTGCTCTTAGCCTCTAGCTTCCAAGCCAGAGGTACCAAGAGGGGACTAGAAAGGAAGAAGAAAGAGAAATGAGGTCTCTATCCTCCACACTCCGGTTGTGAGTGTGTCAGTGGCTGCTTTTCTCTGTACCACAGCCCCCCGCGGAGCTCCTTCATCCATGACCTCTTCTCTTGTCCCTCAAGATCTGGAATAGTAAGAGCATTCTGCTATTGGGTATTCTGTCCCTTGGGTGCTTCACCATCCTTTATAGCTTTCCTTAATCCTGCCTACGCCTCATAAACAGTCTCCTTATTGCATTCTCTTCCTGGTAAACCTTTTGAGCATTCCATCTGTTTCCTGAGTGGGACTCTTGCTGATACAGAGAGTTGCACCAACAATGGCTAGTGTTTATGGGGTGCTTTCTCTTGTGTGGTCTTCTAAGAGCTTCACATGCTTTAGATCATTTAATCTTCTTGGTGTAGTGGGTGCTATCTGGCATTATTCTTGAATGAACGCTAGTTACCTTTGGCCAATGAACTTGAGGCACTGTTCCAGGCATGGTAAATCAAACAGAAGCTCCTACAGTGGTATGTGACTTTCATTACCATGCACAGAAGCTGATGTTACAAAGGCCTGGCGCCTCTGTCAGTGACAACCTCCTGTCAGAGTTTATTTTTCCTCCCCCAGCTCTTGGAGCTTTGGAACTGTTTCTTATGCTGCTGGGTCCCTCCAAGCACCCAGCACAGGCCAAGAGGCTGGCAGCAGATGCGCCACGAGCTCCTGGGGACTGATTGATTGGCTGATACCGTGTGGCTGAATGAGTGGATGCTTTCAGAGCAGCTGCTGCCAGGGGAAAATTCTAAGTGCAAAATATTATTATTAATTATCACGATTGCTCTTTCAGCTGTAGGCACAGTGTCTGCTTAGAAGGAAGAGATAAGGAATTCCTGCCAAAGCAAGAGGACTGATTAATGCTGATGGATTTTGTCCTCTGAGAGGAGGCTGCAGAGTGTTTTTATTTTCTTTTTAACGACTTCTAGACTGAAGTTAATAAAAAACAAAAAAACCAATCCTGGATTTGAGGCCTGATTAGGCCCAAGCCTGTGTGACCTTGAGTGAATTACTTAGCCTTTCTGTGCCTCAGAGCCTTCATTGATTAAATAAGTTAGGACTAAGTAATGTCTAGTCATCCAGCAGTTCTCCAAAGATGCTAGGCAGTGCAACACCAGGCCCCCGTTGATTGGCTGTGCTCATCCATCCTTTCTTCTGTCAATGGGGCACTCTCAAATGCCATGCCCCTGCCTCCTGGCCTCCCCAAGACCTGAGAGTTGAATGTGTCCTCCTTTCATTGTTGTGAGAGTCATGGGCACGGTGGGGAGAACGGACGGAGGTTAAAGGGCTCATACAGAGTCCCTTCCTCTTCCTCTTTCTCCTCCTTCTTCATGGTCACAATAAGAGCCAGAACAGCTCCAGCTACCACTGTTGGAGGCTTTCCATGGTGCCCATCGCTGTTATCGGCACTGCATAGAAATGAATCCTTTTAATCCTCATGACACCTCGATGAGGGGTGTGCTATTAACGCCCTTTCTTTACTGATAAGGATATGGGGGCACAGAGACTTTCAATCAGGTCACACAGCTAGAAGTAGCATCTGACTTCAGAACTGGAAGGACCCTTAGGGCCTGCCTAGCCTGAGTTCAACCCTGCCTGCACATTGGAATCACCTGGGGAGTCTGAAAAATGCTGGTGCCTGGGTCCTACCCAGGAGTTCTGAGTTGGTTTGGGGCGCAGCTGGGTTCTGGGTTTTTTAAATCTCCCCCAGATGATTCTAACATGAAGTATAGTTTGAGAAGCACAGATTTCATCTAATAAACTATTTGCAGATGTGGGTGTTGAGGCTCAAGGAAGGGAAGTTGTCTTCCCTGAGTTTCTCTGCCCCACGATCCTCTAGGTAGGAGGACAGAAGTGATGCCAGAGGTAGGAGCTGATCCCGTTCTCTGAAGCCCCTCACAGCTACCATCTCCAAATCTCCACAGGGTATCACGGGGGTGGTCTCCACTACCCTCTCCCACCAGGCTGGCATCATCCAAGCTTTGAGGTAACCAGCAACCCCATGGAAGGGGCGGAGGTGGAGGAGATTAGAAATGGAGACCTTGCGGGAGTCAGCCCTGGGGACTTAATTACCCTTCACCTTGTCCTGAGCCTTTGTTTTCATCCTCACTCAGCACATGATTTCCTGATCAGAGTCCTCACAGGCTTGAACTGGTGGGGATCACCAGCATCCGCCCCATACTGAGCACGGATGCCCAGCACACTGATCCCAGGTGGCAACAGCCTCAGAGCTTGGACCAAAACAAAATCCTAAAAGCAGCTGCCTAACAGGTGCTTCCTATGACCCAGACACCATGAATATTATTTCATTTAAGCCTCACAAATATGAGTGGAAAGTATTATGAATCCTACATTTCACTTGTAAGAACAGAGGCCTAGAAGAGTTAAATGATTTTTCCAGGGTACATTAGCTAGTAAATGACAGAGGGATATTTGAACACAGGTCACCTGTCAATGTTAGCCTAAATTCCACCTCCTCCAGGAAACCTTCCCTGAAAACCAAGACAGGCTAGAACAGATCCTTGTATTATGCTCCATCTTCTCTATATGTTACTTATCTCCTGTTATCATTAAGTATTCATCAGTGCTGTTGTTCAAGGAGGCTTTGTCTCTCCCACTAGACTGTCAGCGGGGCTGTTCTTGGTCAACCCCCTCCCCATATCCCCAGTTCTCAGCATAGTGCCTACTGCCTGGCAGACCAGCTGCTCAGTAGGTGTTGAAAGAAAGAAAAGATGAATGATCAAAATAATCCCAAAGTCAATACTTATACTCACGCCACAGTCTGACACTTGCCCCCAAATTTATATCAACTAGTGGGGAATGGTCTCCAAAATTAGCCTCTTTTAAGAAAAGTGGCGCCCCAGAAGGAGAAAGCCTTGGGGTCCTTGCCATATTAAGGATACTGGGAACTTCTGAGAATTTTTAGCCCAATAAGAAAAGTCTTAAGGATTCCATCACAGTTGTGCATCCCTTATGCATGGTTATGGGTCCAGTGGAGGCCAAGTGGCCTGAACTGAGCCAGGTGGAGATCTGGCCATTCAAATGATCATCAGAATTCACTAACCATTGTTTATACATCCAGTTACAACATTTAGGCTCAATTGCATATGGCTGCATGTACCAGAAGCCCATTCAGTAGATTAATCATACTGGGGTTTGATTTTTATATCTGACAACTAGTCCAGAAAAGGAAAATCTCAAGAGCTCACAGATGTTTGAGGAAACTCCTTAAGGACTCAGGATTCTTCCAGAGGTCTGCTTAGCCATCCCCAGTGTGATTTTTCATCCTCATGGTCACAAGATGGCCACATCACCTTGACATGCGTAGTCTAAGGTTACTGGCAGGAAGATGAGGATGAGAGCGTGAGGGTAAGAGGGGCCAAACGCAAAGAGCCAGGTGGGTCTGACCCTTAAACGCAAAGAGCCAGGTGGGTCTGACCCTTAATCAGGAAAGCTTCTTCTAGAAGCCCACACTCTGGAACTCAGCTTGCATCTCATTGGTCCAAGCCAGGTCACATGGCACCTAAGCTTCAGAGGAGCCTGGGGAGGTGACTATTTTTAATTAAACGTATTGCCCAGTAGGGATTCTGTTAGAAAGGAAGATGGGAGGGATGGATATTGAATAGGCCACTAACAATATCTGTCACATAGGCTCTGTGCTGGGCATGCAGAGTATGAAGATGTACAACATATGGTCCCTTCCCACCATGGGGCATACTGCCTGGTAGGCGAGCCTGACACAAAAACAACCTTCTATGGTACAACGGATATATTGTTAGAAGAGTGGTGGAAGCACAGTAAAGTAGGGATGGAGTATGCACACTACCTGGGGGAGCTGGGTTGGTATCACAAAGATGACATTTTGACATTTGAGATAGATGACAGTGAGACAATAGTTTACCATGTAAATAGAGTGGGGGCTTAGGCTTTCAAAAGCTGGTCTCAAACTTCCTGTTAGTTCTAGCTCTTGGGACCATTCTATTCTGAATGCTTCAGACCCACACATGACTAGCTCTATATTTTTGCTCTTTGAGACAGGTCTTGAGGATGAGTAGGAGTTTGGTAGACAAACAGTAAAAGCCTGGACATTCAAAGTCTGGTTCCAAACTCTTTCAGCCTGAGCGGTTGGGATTATTGTACTCTGGAGGCTTTTAGAGCCCCCCAGGTAACTTGCCATTGCTGCATATTCTGTAGTTCATAATTTCTTTATGCCCTTCCCTCGGTGCACAGCCTTTTTTTTTTTTTTTTTTTTTTCCTGCCTGCAATGCCCCTCCCCCTTCATTCTCTGTAATATGGCTCTCCTGTGGTGGTGAGTCATCCTTGGCCAGCTGTTTGGAGGGCGAGAAAGGACTTCATCAGAGTGAGATGTAGCAGGAAGTTGGATAGCAGTCACATGGCCTAGCTGCAGAACTTGGCTTTGCTGGTCTTAGAAACAAGAGAAAAGAGAAACTAACTTCATGAACCCCGATCACATGAGGAACACTAGATGCATCATCTGATCCCTGAAACAACCCCATGCAGTGGGTATTTTTATGTTCCTTTCATAGCCTGGGAGACCAGAACTCTGCAAGGCGAAGCAATTTGTCCACTGTTGCATAGTAATAAGTGACACACCTGCCTGTCACTGCACCCCTTCCACCAAGCCACGAGGTCATCTTGATGCCTTTCCTTGTCTTGGGTTCTGCATTGTTTCTGGAGGTCAGCCCTTCATTTAGAGGTTTTACTTCTGGGTATTCCAAGTAAAGAGTTTATACTTGAGTCTCTCTCCTACTCTTCACCTTCACTCTAAGCTAGAGCAGTGGTTCTCCAATGGAGGAGGGGGGATTTTCCTCCCCAGGTGGCATCTTAAAGGGCTGGAGACATTTTTGGTTGTCACCCTGGGCAAGTGGGCTACCATTGGCCCCCAGAGGGGAGAGACCAGGGATGATGCTCAACATTCTTCAGCACGCAGGACACCATTCCACAGCAAAAAAATTATCCCACCCAAAATGTCAGTAGTGCTGAGGATGAGAAACCTGAGTTAGAGTAAGTCTCTTCTTGTCTTTGTGAACATTGAGGAAGTAGGTTCTTTCTGTAAGTTTCCCTGAACAGTTCTTGCTATGCTTGCTCCTGCCACTCTTAACTCCGTGAAAAGCAGCCACATTATCCTATGCTGGAGGGTAATCTGTGCTGGTTGCAGCTTCCACACATGAGGTGAGGGGTGATGGGGTGGGAGGGTCTTTCTTCTTCACCCCCTCCTCAATTCTTGCTCATCTTAATTGATTCTCTGAAATTTTAATTCTCATGAAGAGCTTAACCTCCAGAGTCAAACCGCCTGGGGTTTGGATTGTGAGCATATGACTTATTCAGAACAATCATTTAACTCCTCGAAGACTCAAGGCCCAACTTCAAGGTGGAAATAACAAGAGCACAGAGCTAGTTAGGGTGGATTTGAGGATTTAATGCGATAGTTCATATAAATCACAGTGCCCAGGCAGATGGTAAATATTCAATATGTGTCTGGCATTATTGTTACTCTGAGCATCTTATTTCACCTATTAGCTCTTTTTTTGAGTCATTTGTTTCTTTGGAAAGCATCTGGTACAGTGAGAAGGATACAGACACTGGAGTGAGGCATCCCAGGGTTCTGGTCAGTTAGTTCTGCTAATTTGCTGGCTATGTGACCTTGGTCAGCTTCCTTCTCTGAGCCTCATTTCCTCCTCTGAAAGCTGAGATAATCCTCCGACATCATAATTCTTGTCAGGATTAAGCTGGTCAACAGTCTGACACTTAATGTGTGTTCAGTAAATGTTAACCACCCATTCTGTTTGGAATCTTCCCGAGTATTGATGAATGAGCATTTTTGAAGCATCTTACGCACACCAAACTTGCAGAAGATGAATCATGCCTGAGAAAGATTGGGGAGGATAATCTTCACATCGGGGAGACCAAAAAGCCTGCAGAGTAAAGGTTTAGGGGCTCAAGTCTGTGGGGGGGGGGCAGGGACCGAGACTGTGCTACCCTCTTCAGAACATGTTTTCAATAAAACAGAAGTAAAAGTCAATGCAAGGACTCATTTGGGGGATCTGTGACAAAATTCAGTATCAAGAACATTGTTTAGACATGTCATTCCAAGACTGCAGTAGCTGAGGGTGAACATGGATTTGCTCCATTTCTCTACAGGAGTTAGCAAACAGAAAAGAAATGCCTAGACAACAATGGGGAAAGAGGGTGTTGTGCTGGAACTTTCCATTTGGCCCTCCAGACCTACTCTCCACCTGCTCTCTGCCCCAGAAGGCCAGACCACAGGGATCGCATCCATGACTTCTGCCATTCTTTGAGCCTTGACTAGCAAGGGAAGGAAGAGAGTAAGGTAGGGGTACTTATTTCCCTGGCCCCCTCCCTGCAGCTTCACTTCCAGCTGGCTGGTCTCCAAAGACCACAGCTTTTATTCAGGCAACTCTGCTTCCACAGAATGTTCTCTCTGTGTTCTTACTGACGGCTCCCTGCCCTGTCCTGGCAGCCCGGGGGTGTAGTAATGGCTCCCCAAGGTCACCAGCCCCACCATCCTGCACTCTCCCTCATGCTGCCCCATGCCCTGCCCACATCTCACAAATGGCGCTTTTATTAAACTCATCCCAAATTTGAGTGTGCTGTGCACTTGCTGCTACTACCTTAATTGAAGAGGAGGAACTCACAACAGACATAGTCCTGGCAGAAGAAATGGGGCAAACAACAAGCCAGGAGTGGTTTTCATCCAGAGAGCAACTCTTGTTGCTGCAGAAAGCAAGAGAATTTGGGGTTTTAATTTTAAAATGAGATTAAGCAAGCCTCATTTGGGTGGGCCATTTTCTAGGACATTCTGTCATATAGCACTCATATCTGCATTTGGGCTTTACCCTCTCCTTCGCTGGCCTGCCTGGCAACAAAGTTCAGCCTGGCTCCATCCTGTCTTAATCACCACCGGGCAGTGCAAGACATAGACATGCTTCCTGTCTGTATAGAGATGACTGGGCATTCCCACCAAACTGTCATAGCTTCCCCCATATCTGTCTTCTCTGTGGCACAGAGGATTACTGTACTACAGCCAGGCTCATGTTAAACTATTAATTTACATTTAAAATGTCTTCAATATGTCCACGGGGATCTCCATTCCATATGTTTGCAAGAGCTCTGGGGCCAGCAGTGGGTTTGATTTTGAGTGCTTTAAAATGAAGGCTAAACGTGATTTGCAATAGAGCAGTGCAAGCAATAGCATGGTGGCTAGGTGCCTCTTTAGTTAAGTCCTGACCTCCACTGCTTCCCACAAACAGCGTCAGAGGCTGATAGGTTGCAGTAGACCCTAGGAACCATCTCCTTTAACTGGCCCCACCCCCCTTGGCTTAAACTCTTCCCTTCCCTCCTCCCTTCCTCTCTCCCTTCTTCCCTTTCTTCCAAAAATGGGCTAAGGGCTAAGTTGATCACCTCTATTAGTTTCTTATGACTGCTATAACAAATGACCACAAGCTCGGTGGCTTAACACAACACAAATTTATTATCTAACAGTTCTGGAGGTCAGTACTCCAAAACAGACCTCACCAAGCTAAAATCAAGGTGGCGCTGTTTCTTCTAGAAGTTCTAGAGGGGAGAATCCCATTTCTTTGTCTTCTCCAGCTTCTAGAGGCCACCCATCCTAATGATTCCATTAGGCACTCTTGGCTAATCCAGAATAATCTGGCTCAATATCCTTCATTTAATCACATCTGCAAAGTCTCTTTTGCCAGGGAAGATGCTGTATTTACAGGTGCTGGAGATTAGGTGGTAGATATCTTTGGAAGGTCATTATTCAGCCTGTCACACTACCCCTCAAACAGCTTAATTTCTGCAAATTATGCTTGCATAGCACCTACACTCTTTATTCACAGTACCCATCAATGCTGGAACTCACTGCTTAGTTGTGCAATTATTGATTTAATGTCTGTCTCCCCATAACTGGACAAAAAGCTCTCCAAATGAATTAATCAGAGATGTTTTGACTATTACTATCACTTTGTCAGAGCTTCTTAGCAGCCAAGGCAAGGGAGGAAGCATGTTGAGAAGAGAAAAAGAAGAGAAAAGAAAACAATGGCTTACATTGCACCATCACTCATCTCTGCACCAGCAATATTTGGAGTGCTTTTAACCTATTCAATTCACACATTATAAAGGAGGGGCTATCATCTATAAGTAAGTGGCGTAGTAAGGTTTTGAAATCCATGCTCTTAACCAGTGTCATATAAGGACTCTCAAGCAGTATTTCCTGTGCCTTAAGAGAAGTCTGAGTGGCAGGGATGAAGGAGGGAGAGGTCAGTTTTACAGACATCTCAGGCAAGACTTTCCAGAGGATGTAATAAATGGAAGGCAGATAGGGGTGTGCCAAGTTAGGAGGTGTTGGAGGGGGCAGGAGAGTTTTAGGGAGAGTAGGACAGGGCTACCAGGCAGAGGAGATGGTGTGAATCAAGTTCCAGGCAGAAAATCGGCTTAGTCTTTTCTAGAAATCGAAGGTAATACAGTCCTGCTAGGTAATACAGTCCTGCTAGGTGACAGGTAGGGCACAGGTCAAGAAGTGAGGTTGATGCTGGGACAAAAGTGCCATTCTGAGGATTCTGTGGATAATACCCGGGCTTCAGATATTATGAGAAGCATTAGAAGATTTTTGATACAGAAATTTTAACAAAATCAGTGTTTTCACCAGGAGGAAGGAGGGTTGTAGGATTAGGATGCTAAAGGCAAAGGGCAAATGGAGAGTGTGTGAATGGGAAGCCTAGTGCCAAAACCTAGAGCTTTGTGGCTCTAGTCCAGGGCATTCTCGGCTATGCCTCTGGACCCTCCCAAAGGCCTCACCACCATACACAAAGGGATGGGGTGGGGGAATAGCAAACCCTCTGTTGTTTTGAATGAATAAATTTGATGTCCAATCACTGTTTTAGAACCAGTCAGAAAGAGTGGAATGATCCAGAGAGAAATGCACTTAATTATTAACTCACAACACCTTCCTTCAAGAAGCTTGCCTTGCTCAACTCATTCAGAAACTATTTCTCCCTCTTGTGAACACTTCCCACTATTGTTTCTGCCACTCACATTCATTCAATCAACAAATACCTGCTGAGTACCTACCATGTGCCAAGCACTGCATTAGACACCATGATAACAGAAATGAACAATCTTGACCTGTTCTTTACCCTTGTGGAGTTTATCCTGCTGGGAAAATAAATCAGCAAACAAATAAATGCATACATTGTAGCATGATTTTAAGTGTGTTGAACCCCATGAAGAAGTTGAGGGTGTTTGGAAAAGATGTGAGAGGGAACCTGATTATGGCAGATTGCACCATTGGTCCCAGTTCTTTGTGTCTCCTTATAGCTTCAACCTTGTCATGTGACTTTGGAAGTTTCTCTCACTACTCATCCTGTTGACTTTTGACTTGGCCATGTGACTTTCTTTGGCCAGTGAGATGAAGTAGAGATGACAGTGAGCCAATTCTAAGTGTAGACATGACAGGTCTTGTGTGTTCCAATTTACATTTTTGTGCCTCTCTATCACCTTGAAAATATGCCTCCTAGCAGGAGGTTGGGAGGTAGTGGAGCAGAGCCACCCCAAGGGAGACATTCTAGCTAAGCAGAGTCTAGACTAAAGGACCTTTGAGTCTTAAAGGTGAATGAGAGATGCTCACATACTTCAGGCCTACCCAGGAACCTATAGAAACTGAAACAGAGTCCACTGAACTTCCTGTTTATGATGCCTTGAAGCCCCACCAAACCAAGGTGGGATTCTCAAACCCCAATACTCATGTGGATGGGCAGCCTTTTGGAGGCAGCCTCATTAAAGGCTAAGTAAACTTATGTTTGGAAAGCTCAACTTCCTCCCACCATGCATCAGTGAGGCATATGAGGAAAATTACCAACAATGCTCAAGCACTGAGTTTTCAGAAAAACATTTCATGAACTAAATATCCTGATTACTAAGTACACAGCATCATACCATCCATTTTTCTAGCAAGTGGTAATTTAAAGACCATTCAAGGAGACACACCACATGCTCTAAGTGATATAGTAGGTGTGATGAACATGATCCTCATGCTGGGGGACTTCCAGGAAATATGTAATTGGGCAAAGGAAGGGAGAGATGTGACATGACATGGGTGGGTCACTCCCTATTAGAAAAATATACGTGTGCTGGTCACTAAAGAAGTGGATGTGCTATAAAAAGAAGTGAGTGAGAGAGCCCAGATGAGATCAGCAGAGCTGATCCCAGCCAATCCCAACCCAGGTCAGCTGATATCTAGCTAACCTGCACCCTTGCGAGTTCAGTAAGCGCTCATCGATGTAAGCTGCTAAGATTGTTGTGGCTATTTGTTATATGGCATTGTTGCTTACAGTTAACGATACATTGACAATCTAGGCAGTCTGTGGCCAGATTCCTTTAAAAAATGGCATCTCAGTGAAAGCTAAGGTAAGTGGATGAAGGAAGAGGAGAGGAGCATTCTAGGCTGAGGCATGAGCAAAGGTCCTAAGTGGGAAGGACACAAACATTTAAGAAACTAAAAGAAATCAGGATTTCCTGGAGGGTGCAAAAGTGACCAGATGTGGTGGGAGAGCACAGGCAAGGAAACAGATATCTGTACACTTCCCTGCTCTGGTATGGCACATGCAAAATTAACATGCTATGGTATTGTGCATTTTTTGTGATGTTCCCAGGTATAATTCTCTTGGGGAAAGGGTCCATGGTTTACTTATCTTCGTCTCCTCTTACTTGGCCAGAGCAATATCCCACACCACAGGAAATGCCCAATGAAGGAAGGAGTTCAGCTAAGAGGAGAGGTGCTGAAAGAACAGCTCCCTGGCATCTCCTAAACTTTGGACAATGGCTACAATTTTTCTTCCTTGGTAATTAGTTCATTTATAACGCTGTTGTTTGAAATGGGAGGTCTTTCTCCTTTACCTGTTACTCTCTATTTTCATACTGAGCTTTTTGTTTCCTTGTGGCATTTCTTACTATCTGATGCTATATTTACAGAATTATTGTTTTGGCATCTGTCTCTTCCACCAGAGGGCAAGGACTTTGTCTTGCTCATGACTGTATCTTCAGTGTCACGGACTGTGCCTGACACAGATGGAGAGGCACACGAAATTTTTTTGGAAAAAAAAAAAAAGCATGTTCAGATGCTGAAATAGTTCATGCTGAAGAGCCTTCCAAAAAGCACAACCCAGAAGCTAGTGTATTAATTATCTGTTGGTTCAGTAAGAAAGTGGGACAAAGCTTTCGTACATAGAATAAGTATCTATGGACAAAGCAAAAGAGGTGATTAAATCACCTATTATCCTTGCTGGGACATGTGGGGCCTTAGGCTAAGGCCCTATAGTTAAGTGGTTAGAGTATTGTATCAATTATTTGTTGCTGTGTAATAAACCAAGACTATGTGGCTTAAAACAATCACCATTGCATTTGCTCACAATTATGTAGGATAGAAATGTGGGATAAGTTCAGCTGGGTGGTTCTGCTGGTCTCATCTGAATTAACTCATGTGGCTTCTATCATCTGGCAAGTAGTCTAGGACTGGAAGAGCCAAATGTTTGTGGTGTTGGATGTTGACTGAGCCATTCTCCCCTCAGGACTTCTTGTCCTCAAGGATGATGGCAGCTTCAGGGCAGCAGGTAGGGTGATCAGCCATGCTGCTTTGCTTGGGATTATCTTGATTTTAGCAATGAAAATCCCAGATCACAGGAAACTCCTGAGAGAATCGGGATAATTGGTCATCCTAGCATTGAGGAAGAAAGAGAGTGGGAGTTACACAGTTTCTGAGGTCCAGGCTCAGAACTTCCACAGTGAGATGAGACTTCTGTTACCTTTTGTTAAGCATGTCCCAAGGCCAGCCCAGATTCACAGGGTAGAGAAATAGACTCCATCCCTCAAACACATTTTGCAAAGGGAAATGCATGCAGGGATGCATGCATTTTTGCAATTTACTGCAAGTTTTGTGAAAAGTAAGACCACAGACTCAGAACTCAAACTAAGGCTTTTTATGCTTATTGAAAAATCTGTACAAAGGAAGGAAGTATTACCAGTCACCGTTAGCCAAATGTTGAGTGACAGTTGACTTCAGTGTCTTAATACATGAAAACTTTAGGCTTCCTTGTATATGCAAGCACCACCTAAGACCCCTTTCTTTGGAACAATTCCTGCGGTCAGCAGATTAGGAGGGGTGGTGACATATTCAGGCAAAGGAGAGAAGACTTCTTGGTCATTATGAGAGAGGAGGGCCAGTCTCATCATCATAGAAATGTGAATGCCAAAAATGCAATTGCTAACCTGTTTGTCCAGTAAAAAAATTGGGGATAATAACAATTCATATTTATATAATGCCTACTGTGTGCCAGACATGGTTCCAGTGTAGGCGATTTACACATTTAAAATTCACATTTATAGGTGAGGAATCTGAGGCCTAACATCACCTAGGTAGCAGGTGGTAAAGTTGGCATTTGAACCCGGGCAGTCTGGCTCTGCATCTGCATCGCAAGGAGCTAAGGAGGTTGCTCTGAGGGTTAGAGAGAGGACACGGCCGGAGAGTTTGGTTCCGGAACAGAAGTGCAAGGCTCGAGTTCCCACCCGGACGGGAAGGGAGGCGCCTCCTGCGCAGGCGCAGTCCGCACCGGCCTGGAATAGCGGGCGAGCCCGGGGGATGGGAGGTCCCGGGGTCCGGGGGTCCTTCTTCCCGGCGTGCGGACGCGGCGGGCTGGGGCGGAACGGGCCGCGGAGGGTGGGGGTGAGGCGGGGGCGGAGTGGGGAGCGGAGCGCGAGGGGGAAACCCCGGAGCAGCGCTGGAAGATGTGGAACCGGAAGTGCCGTGGGTGTCGCGCGTAGCGGACCCCTCGGAGAGAGAATCGGCGCTGCGCATGCGCGCCCATTCTGCAGCCCGGCAGACTGAGCCCGGCCCTCCCGGGAGCGCTGCGGGGACGCCTTAGCTTCCTTTTTTTGGTGTCTGAGCCTGGATTCCTCATCTGTGGGCTCCTGCTCCTGTCTGGCCTCGTGCATTCGGGGACACCCCCCCCCCCCCCGCCCCAGGCACTGTGCTAAGTGCAGCTTGCTCCTGAGATCGTCCTGGGGAGACCAGATGAGATCATGCAAGAGAAAGCGCTCCTGTCCTAGATGTGAGCTCGTGGGAACTCGCATTTTCGTTTTTATTAAGAAAGACGGAGTTCAAGCGCTGCCGTCTCCTGGCCTCAGGATCCCCCCCCCCCCCCCCCCCCCCACTCCGCAGTGCATCCTGACCCCTCCTGCCCCGGGAGGGGAGCGACCTGGCCATTTGCACTGCTCTAAGTCGTTCCCTGGCAGGTTGGGAGTGGATTTCGATCTCCTAATTTGGTTTGGGAGGTTGAAAATTGTTGATGCCGACATGGAACACTTGGCTCCTGCTTTCCTTCCTTCGCCCCTTGGTTGATAAAAGCAAACGAACAAGAAGCAGTGATTGGGAAAAAAACACCCTTGGCCATTCTCGTTCCTTCCTCCTTTCGTTCCCAAGCCTGGGAGCTCCATCTGTGGACATATGACATTTATTTTCTAGTAGTTTAGGACGTGTTTGTGCAACAGCTGAGTTGGACAAGACCTTGTGCTGAGCTATCAAGGTCCACGACCTTGTGCCATCAAGGTCCGGGGACCTTGTGCCGAGCCATCAAGCTCCATGGCCTTGTGCCGAGCCATCAAGCTCAACCTTGTGCCGGGCCATCAAGCTCCGCAACCTTGTGCTGGGCCATCAAGGTCTGCGACCTTGTGCTGGGCCATCAAGGTCCTTGACCTTGTGTCATCAAGGTCCGTGGCCTTCTGCCGAGCCATCAAGGTCCACGGCCTTGTGCCATCAAGCTCCGCATCCTAGTACCGAGCCATCAAGGTCTATGACCATGATATATGTGGTCCCTGCTCTCAAGGAGCTTACAGTATTGAGGGGAAAAGACTGTGATGGGGGATCTCCTACAAGTCGGGTTAAATTAGGCATTAGCGGAGATTTCACAGACAACCTCCATTATTTTATAAAAAACCATGGGTCGTTTTATTGTACTCGTGATTAGCATTGTGTCTTCAGTGAATGCCGTTTAGAGCCAAAGTTACATGCTTTCCCAGACCCTTACTGGTCATTAAAAAAAAAAAAAAAAGTAATTTAAGTACTTTACCTGCTCCCGGGCCACCCTCCACCATGACAGACATTCCCCTGCATCTGGGAACACGGTCTCAAAGGAGCTATATGAGACAGAAGAGAATTTCTGAGCCTTAAATGTGTTTTTCTTGTTAGTGGGCTTTGGGTTTTGCCGCCCTGTCCCATAAGAGTTGACCCTCAGGCTCTGTTACACTGTTATTTCAAGGCACAGTGCAACTACTGCACTTTTCTCCCCATCTGTATCATACTGATCTTCTTTTTCTTTAAACGGTAGCATTCACAGTCCGCTGCTCTGACCTTGACATTTAATCATAGACCACTTTGCATTGTTAGTTAACTTTCTTGTACATTATGTGTTGTTGAGCAGGGATTCAGGGACACCGTACAGTAGATGAAAAAACACAGCTTTGGGAGAGCAGAAGATCTGAGTTTGAATTCTGGTCCTGCTGCTTAGTGGCTACGTTTCTAAGACTTCATGCACCTCCGTTTGTTCAGCCGTCACATATAAAGGTGTCTTCTGCAGGTGTGCTCCTCCTAGGCATGTAGTGAGGCTTAAATCAGATAATGAAATAAGATGGGAAACGCCTAATTTTCCTTCCCTTCTCACCTTTATGTTTACTGTTCCTGACCCTATCCAGCTTTTGTGTCTGTAGGCTCTATTTAATACTAGCGGAATGAATCAGGGCCTGTCACTTACTGTTAAATCATGAGTGTGGATTGAGGTTTTCACCCAGAATCATAAAATTTTAGGATACACGTCTTCTGATTCTCAGCCCGATGCCACTCTTTGGTGTAATCTACACTGAGCATTTCTTTAATACATGTTGAGTTCAAAGCACTGTCTCATCAAAGAGATAGACGAGGCTGGGTTCCTGCACCCAAGAGGTGTCAATCTGCCTGGGAAGCTCAGGGTCTCCATCCTCTCTGTGTTGCCTCTATCCCAACAACTAATCCTATAAAAGTTGAGGTGCTCTGTGGTATGGCCCCAGGTCATCACTTAGCTTTACTGTCTCCTTGGATGAGCCCACCCACCTCCCTGGCTTTGAATACCCAGTATATGTCAGAGACTCCCAAACGTATATCCGAAGTCTAGACTGTTCTTTTAAACTTTGAACACGCAACTATTTAACAAATGCACTTATTTCACGACTGCTTCTAATTAAACTTATCTGAAACAAGCCACTATTTCCTCCAAACCTGTTCTACATCCAGTGTCCTCCATCTTCCTTGCAGTCTCCTGTACCTCGCATCCCTCTGCCCACATCCAACAAATCATGAAGTCATGCAGTTTCTGCCTTCAAAATGTAACTGGACCCATATAATTCTCTCCAGCTCCACTGATAACACCATACTTTCTTATGGAACCCTGACCTTTCTAGGGGGTGAGCTATTTATCTTAAATGTAATTATATAGTACTCTTTCCATAAATATTTGACCATTGATTTGCCCACTAGTCTGCGAGCTCCTTGAGACTAGACATCATGTCTCCTGAGCACCCAGGACTGTGCCTACCATACATGGACATCCATTAAATAATGGTTGAAGGAAAAAAAATAATGGTTGAAGGAATGAGCAGTAAGATGAATGTGATGAGAATTCAGAGGCAGAAGAATCACTGAGGCCTCCGGCAGCTGAGACTTGAGTTATTTCTTAGAGGAAAACAAGAATCTTCAAAGGTGACTATGGGCTCTGAATATTCAGGGGACAAAGAGCATGACAGTTTGACAGGAGAGTTTCATATAAGGAAGCAATTGGAAATACAGGTTGGGGATTAAGTCAGGGTTATCTTGTGGATGTCCTTGGGTGACAGGCTAAGAAATTTAAACTTTGTTCTATAGACAGGAAGAAACCACTGGTATTTTTTGAGACCGAGTGCTAACCGTTTGCAAATCAGTAGCAAATCAATGGGACACTCAGTTTCCAGTGAGAGAAACCCATTCCAAATAGACTTACACATAAAAAAGTGAAAGAAAGAAAGAAAGAAAGAAAGAAAGAAAGAAAGAAAGAGAGAGAAAGAAAGAAAGAATAATTTAAAAAGATAAAAATAAAATAAAAATAAAACAAAATAAAAAACAAATAGGCTTACACAAAAGGGAATTTATTGGCTTATACAACTGGAAAGTCCAAGGATAGATTTTACTTTAGGCATAGCCTGATCCAAAAGCTCAACTGGTGTAACTGGTTTCTTCCTGAATCTCTGTGCTCAGCATCCTTCTAGTAGGCTCTTTCCTCCAGTAGGCTCTCCATCATGGTGACAGAATGGTTGCAGCAGCTCCAGGATCACATCTTTCCAGACTGAAGTCCAGGAGAAGGGAATCATCATCTTTCCTGGTGGCTCTAATACCTGGAATTGAATCTAGTCAGCTGGGACAGCCTGGTTTGGTTCAGATGCCCCTTCTCAGGACCAGTCAGTATTTGTTACCAGAGGGATGCAGTGTGCCAGGTAGCTTAGGCCTATGCAGTTTGAAGTTCAAATTCACAGCCCTGCTTCCCCAGTTCAGGGTAGAATCCTCCCAGACCAAACCACAGTGAAGGAGACCAGGGAGGAGCAAATTTCCAAATAAAAAGAGAATTGTTGCCGGAAGCAGGGTACTTGGAGTCTGGGCCCCAAACCAGTGAATGCCCAGAACAGGAGGGAGGGTCAGTCCAGTGATGTACAGAACGGACTGCAGCAGGGAGCAGTGCCCTGCTGGGGTTGTTCATTCTGATTGCTGCAGTGGCCTGAGAGCCTGCGACTCTGCCACTCAGTTCTTTGCAACCATCAAAGAGCCTCTTACAGTCCTCTGCTTGCCAAAGGCCTCCGCAGATCTGCTGGGTTGTCTCCACAGAGATCCATCAGAAGGGCCGGAAGGAGCTGGGATGGATACAGGTTGCCTAGGAGCATACCTGTCTCCTTGTCCACATCTTGGTCACATGCTGCCATTTAAGCAGAAGATTCATTTCATTTTAGAAACTGTTGCAGCGGTATATTTGGAGGAAGAGGTTGTGAATTTGGCAGGATCGTCAACCTGTTTAGGCTCATGGGGATTTCATTCTTTCTGGATTTATTGTTATAAAAATTAGTAGTGCCTAGGTGGTACAGTTGGTTAAGCATCCAACTCTTGCTTTTGGCTCAGGTCATGATCTCAGGGTGGTGGGAATCGAACCCCACGTGGGGCTCCCCGTTCAGCAGGGTGTCTGCTTCAGATTCTGTCCCTCTGACCCTCCCACCCCCACCTGCTTGTAGGCATACATGTGCATGCGCTCACTCTCCAAAATAAATAAATGAATCTTTTTTTTTAAGTGGGTTAAAAAACAAAAGACCAGCAGATTCTTTTTTAGTTTTCTCATCATTTTTATTTATTCCACAAATAACATCACAACCACAATAAAGGAAGAATAAAAGATGGGGAAGCGAGCAGGCTACTGTAAATGTCTCTTTAAAAAAGACACACGGCCCTTGGCAGACGTGTCAATGTCTTCAGTTTATCTCTTAGCCTCTAAATGCATACTTGTCGAAAAAAAAACAACCCACCTCATTTTGTAATAGCACCAAGAGGCACATTAGTACAAAGTGCAGGGTACCTCTGGTGAAGTTTTTAATAAGTAAGTACTGGCTAGACAAGAAAAGCTGTAGTCCATACTCATCCAATTTAAGGAGGAGGAGCCTGAGGAGAGCGGAAAGGAATCTGTATAATGTGTTTTTACTTTCTGCCTCCAGGCATTTCTTCTACTGCATAGTCTCCCATGAGAAAGTGATGCAAATCTTTCTAAACGGTTTTCTATCTACTGATGTAATCTCTTGAGAGCTGGTGCGATCCCCAAGCTCTCAACTTTCTGCAAACTCCATAGAACCAAGGAAATATTAAATACATATTTGTTAAAAAAAATAAATACATATTTGTGAATGAGGATGATGAACTGTTTTGTAATGACCTTGGCTGAGAGGGGGATGGGCCCATGCAGGACACTCTCATGGAAAGATTGCCATCTGACAGATTAATCTACTTTGATACAGGTTCCTCCCTCCCCCCACCCTCCGCCTCCGGCGCTTTTAAGTCTTTTTAACAATTCATGGCCCACCTATTAATTTAACGTGATTGAGACAAACATTTTCAGACTGTAATTGAAAGAGCATAGCTTTTTCAAATGTGCGGGGAAGACTAGTATTTGCAAAGCCTCTGGACATCGGGAACATCTGACAGGTATGCAGGTGGTAAATTGAATAAATAGGATCTATGATGTGCTGGAAAGTGGTTTCTGTAAATAGGAAATTAATGTTGCCCGCAATGAGTCAGATCTGAAATAACGGTGTTTAAAACTGTTGACTCCCACTCAGGTATTTTAAGGACTGAGTCAGCCATCCTTAACCCTTTTCAAAATGCAAGGTACTAGAATATGACAGGCTGCGACCCTGAAGCATTATCGGTCCCCTCTGGGTTCATTTGCATAATATGCACACACGCCAGTATAATCAACATTTATCAGCTCATGCCCTTCAACATTAATGGAGCCGTTTCCTGAATGCTTCTGAGGAGATGTCTTTTCCCTGTCTCTCTGCCACGCAGCCTCCAGTCAGCCGATTCGCCTTCCTTTCCTGTTCCTGTGAAGATGCTCCTGGCTAAGCAGAGAGAAACTCTAGCCTGCTGCTCCATCTTCCTCGCCCCCCACACTCATTGCAGCATCCTGTCCATGGCCACTTTGGTTGAGTGCCCCCTCCGATGAACTATGTTCTTTCCTTTCAGGCCTTCGTTTTCCTGAGAATTGAAAAATCCTCACAAGTGTATGGAAGTGTTATTTATTTATTTATTGTTTTATTTATTTTTTTTAAAGATTTATTTATTTATTTGACAGAGAGAGAGAGAACACAAGTAGGCCGGGGAAGAGGGAGAGGGAGAAGCAAGCTCCTCGCCTAGCAAGGAGCCTGATGTATCCCAGGACCCTGGGATCATGACCTGAGCAGAAGGCAGATACTTAGCCAACTGAGCCACCCAAGCACCCCAGCATATGGAAGTTTTAAGACACTCTTCTTTACAGTGACTTTTTTAAATGCAAGCATTTCCTCCTCATAATAATGATGTCATTAATTATATAGCATAAGCCCCTACACGTGGGAACCCGTATCAAACAGGCTTTTTGTTTGAAGCAGCGCCCTTTTCTGCTTCTGCAGGTGCTTTGTTAAGCGCAGACAACAGTGAATTGCACACCTCCCCTCTCCCTCTTAATCACACTGTGTCTACACCTGTCCTTGCTCTTTGGGGAGCAGGGCTCTGACTGCAGCGCTCCTCCAGCACCCCACCCCCCCGACCCCAGCCCTGTGTAGTCAATATTCCCCTAGTTGGTCCCTGCTCTGTGGTGGATGTGGGTAATGCCTCCCCACCGTGCTCTCTTCGTCAGCCCTGAGCATTTCAAGTGAAAGCGTGCTTGGCGGGAGCAGATGTGTGCTGTGCACCCACCCTGGCTCATCCTCATTAGCTGTCTTTCTTCAAGGCCAAGCACCAGGGAAGTGCAAGCTCCAGCCCTGCTGCTGATGCTGAAAGCCGGATGTTCCGATGATGTTCGGATGCGCGCAGATTTCTCCCTGAGCAGCTGTTTCGTTCTGTTTTCCTCCTCTGCATCTCTTGAACCCATTTTCAGAAAATAACATTCCTTTGATGCCTGAGCCAGGGATGCTCTAAATGTTGGGGTACAGCTGTTTGTCAAATGTCCGTCGTGCAAAAGGCACCTGCTCTCTACTGCATCTTTTAATCCCCCTACCAACTCGTGGAGTCCGAAAGACCTGGGATTGAATGCTGGCACTGCCACTCACAGCTGTGTGACCTCAAGTACCCCAAGTGACCTCTCTGAGCTTTATTTCCCTACCTGTATAATGAACGTAATAATCCCCCTCCATAGGATTGCTGTGGGATTTCAGCAGGATGGTTACCGTAAAGCCCTTCACGCCGTGCCCTGGCATATAATAAACGCTTAGGAAGGGATAGCTATTATCACAGAGAGTTTGAACTTGGCTGGGTTACTTGACTTATCCAAGGTTATGCACCTAGCAAGTGACAGAACTGAGCTATGGATTCAAATCTTTATCAGGTTTCCTTTTCTCTCTCTCCTCCTTCATTAGGAAGGCTGCTGTGTCTGTGCCAGAGCACCACGAAAAAGCAACTGGAGCTCCTGGGTACTTTGGCAGTGAGCTATGCAATTAAACTCCAAGGCTGATAATAATAAAAAAATTATAATATGATAGCTAGTATCTATTGAGTACCCACCATGTCGGGGCGGGGGAGAAGTGTGCTAGCCAATTGGCAGCCTCCTCTAATCTCTTAAACAGTGTTCTCCAAAATTCAGTCATTTGCGTCCTATCTTCACGATTTTTACCACTTTCTGTATGCCACCTATATAGCACTGTCTTACTTAGCTGTCATTAAAATCAATTCCCATTATTACTTAAATAAGCGCACTTGAAAAATAAAAAGCTGTTGCCATCACTGGAAATTGAAAGCCAGCATCTTTTACCATAAACAGAAGGTGACCAGGAATATAAATACAATAAAAACAAAGCAGTATTGTCAGGGTCCAGCCAGATGATGCTCTGGCCCTGAGGCCTGTTCTCTGTTCAAAAGGGAGATTAGCAGGTGTTAGAGAAGCAGTCAGTAAAGACATGCTGGAACCAGACAGGTAGTTCTTCTGGCCTCAACTGGAACGCCTGGAAGAGAAGGTCCTCATGTGTGATGCCATGTTCTTCGACGCCCTGTCAGGATGCCACCTGCTATTTTTTTTTCACCTGTCTCTGTGTCTCCTGCTGAGGGAAACATTGCCACGTGAGGGGCTTGCGGGGAGCTGTTGGTGCCCCATACTATGGATGATGGTGGCTCAGAGAGGTCGTCACATCCTTTACCCAAGATCATGCATCTAATAAATGATAAAAGATAGAGTTAGAACCAAGGTCTTTCTCAATAGAACATGAGAGAAATGTGTCAGACTTCAACAACCTCGAGGATGGGGTCTACCCCGGGGGTGTCAGAGAGCTTGCTTGAGTTTTCTGTTACAAGTTCATGGTCATGGAGCTCATTTGGTTGTCAAGATCCTTAGCAGCCGAGGAGGCCCTGACACCCTTGGGGAGATGGGTGGCCTGGGTGCCTGCAATTGGCCAGGAAGGGGATCCATGTGGATGGCAGTCACCGCCGCTGGATGTTGAGCTGTGGCTGTGCACCTGCTGCCTCCCTGCTAGAAGGAAGACTGGCTGGATATGTGATGCGACAGGCAGAGGGGAGAAGGTGGCGGGACCTGTCCTGGGTCAGGTGCTGTCCTAGGCATGCCAAGGTCAGTGATTGGAGACACTGGAGCAGTGGAAAGAGGAGAAGCCCTAGTTCAAATCCCAATTATTCCATTAAATCACTTACTGTGGTAAATGTGGGGAAATGCTCACCTTTTGTCCCTCACTTTCCAATCTGAGAAACAGGGATGATGCTTATCCTCCCTCACAGGGTTCTCTTGAAGATGAAATGAGCTAAAGCTTGAGTATCTAGCAACTCACTACCTGCTCATCAAATAATAGTTTTCTCTTGACCCTCCTCCCCTCCAGACTGGCCCTAGATGCTTCTCTAAATCCTCCTGCCCTTCCCAGCCCCACCGTCCTGAAAACGGATATAATTTTGAGGACCTGGGTCAACCCCTTGCGTCTTGGCTATGTGGTGGGAACATAATGTCCCTCACAGATTGAGAGTGCCTTTACCGTTTGTAGTGGTTGGTCATCTCCAACCAATCGTGTATTATAGCCTGGTGAGGGGTTTTTGTTTTTCTTCCTTAGGAAAGGTTTGGGCTTTCTGCCTGTTACCATTCCCATGAGAGAAAACATCATGGCATCTGGCCTTTGCTGAGGCTACTATGCTCTGCTGTGTGGCCTTTTCTTCCTCTTTCTGGCCAGACTCATCAGACCAGCTTTCTTGGGCTTGGGAATATTGGAGCGGAGTGATTCTAGGAATTGCCTGCCATCCTTCTTCTGGGTTTTGCCTGACAATGCAGGAAGGGACCTGGCAGAGAGGAAGTAGTTGTTTTCCATGACTCAAACCTCCAAAGGATAAGGCTGTGTGGCCAAGACCAGGTATTGCCCTGAGGGCCTCCAGTGAGGTTGTGCTATATGAATTCCAGTTCCACCTTGCTCATTCCTTCTCAATGGAGTAGTGGGTTTCTACAAAACTGAGGAAGAAACCTTTATTTAGTAGCATGGACTTAGGTACACTATCTCATGCACTTCTTTACATTCCCATGAAATGGGCTTTATCATCTTTTTTCACAGAGGAAGATATGGAGATGCACAGAAGTTCAGCAAGTTATGGAGATCACACATCCAACAGTGACAGGGCTGGGAGGCCACCCCCTGTCATGCACCATGCTCGGAAACCATCTCTTCCTTTTAGATTCTGCAGGAGCCAGCTTGGGACTGAAAACGGGCCCTGTAGAGCCACCCCAGCTCTCAGCTCCATGAGATGGGCACCTGACTCTCCTCTGCCTCCTCCGACCGTCTTCAGTGTTCACCAGGGGTGGTCCAGAGCCCCCTTTCCAGTAAACCTTCTTGTACAAATCTCTATCTCTGGATCTGCTTCCTGGGAAATCAAGCTGTTAGCGGAAATATATCCAGTGTAGATGTCCATACTCTGATGCCCCAGCACCGGGGGCATAAGCCTGCATCTGGCTAATGGGAGACAGAGACTTGCTGGTGAGCCATGGGGCCTGGATTAGAATCTTACTGTCCACGTCTCACAGTGGTGGGCTCTTGCGGATTGATCAGCCTTCCCACAACCCCGGCTTCAGTATCTATAACAGGAGCATAATAGTAGCCTCCATCTCATTGGCTGTGGCAGGCGAGGTGGCTGATGCATTAGAATAGAGCTTGGCACATGGCAACGGGCAGTGAATGTTGCATCACTAGTTGCAGGTGCCATTGAAAGCACCTTCATTTTCCCAGATTCCTCGGTCTCCTTGAAATCACACTCTTCTGGTTCACCTGCTTCTCTCAGAATTTGCCCTCAGTTTGCTCTGCTGCCTCCTCTTCCTCCTCCTGCCTCTCAATTCGGGTATTCTCCAGGGCCTGGCCTTTTGCCTGCTCCCTCATTTCTCCCTTTCCCGTGTTCGTTCTCTCTCTCTCTCTCTCTCTCTCTCTCCACTCTCTCCCACTGTGCTGGAAAGTGGCCTGTAAGCCCTCCAGTGCTGTGAATAGCCCTCCAAGTGAGCTGCCTGTTTTTTGGTTTTTGCTTTTTTAATGCTTCAGTTTTTGGGGAGGATGGGCAGTCCTGTCATTTGCACCAATAACTAGAGCATCTCCCGTTTTGGCTCCAAAAGTCAGTCTGTCAAACTTGTGAATTGCGTTAGCGATTTTGTTTTCGACTTATGCCCTTGAGTAAGGGCACCCGCCCGTCTTGTAATATGTGCTATTGTCAAGGCTGATAATGCACAGAAGGCAAGAGGAGGGAGAGAGAAAGGTACCCACCATTTGACGTTCTATGACAAGAGACAGGATAAAGAGCTTCTGCGAAAGTCCTAGAATAATGAGGACAATGAGCCATTATTCTCAGGGCTTCATTTTTAGACTGTTGTGGTGAGCTCCTGAAGTCTCAATTGTTTACATATGAATTATGAGACTTCCAGGAAAGCCTAAAGCCCATGAAAATTATACCCGAGAAATTGTACCAATGGCCTTGTGTTTCAGGTTCAATTGATCTCAGTTAAATCAATGAAAACATATTTTCTGACTTCAGAGGTTAAAGAATGTGTTTCTAGGAGAAGAGGAAGAGAGCGACTGAGCAGAAACAGGCGAGGAGTGGAGGAGATAGGAGCTCACATCTGCATGCTCAGCATTTGACAACTGTCTTTTCAGCCAGAAAACCTTCTTTTTTTTTTAAGGATTTTATTTATTTATTCATGAGAGACACAGAGAAAGGCAGAGACAGAGGCAGAGGGAGAAGCAGGCTCCCTGTGGGGATCCTGATGCAGGGCCTGATCCCAGGACCCCGAGATCACGAACTGAGCCAAAGGCAGTTGCTCAACTGCTGAGCCACCCACGTGCACCAGCCAGAAAACCTTTGTAAGGAGAGAGTCCTTCACTCCCACTCTACAAGTAAGGAAACAGAGACTCAGAACAGAGAAAGACCCTCCCTGAGGCCATGTGCAAGGTGGTCTCCACACCCACCTGCCACTGGCAGGGCTGATTGGTGTAGGAGTAGGACGCTGTGATGGCATCATAACTTCAAGATGATCTTCAGTCAACTTCATCTCTGTCATCACCCTTGTGACATGTAGGGGCAAGCCAAACAAGACATTTCTATGTAGTAGTGACTTTGATTTGTTGAAAACACAAATCAGTGAAAGTTTTGTGATGAATGGATACCTATCCCCCCCGCCCCCACACTCCCCTGGATTCACACAAGGCCTTCTGAGGGCTTTTGTACATTTTTGTACATTCTTATTTGTACATTCAGTTTTGTACATTCTCATGCTCTCTAGGGTTCCATCCGGTGTAGCCAAATGGATTGAACTTGCTTTCAATCTACACTCGTAGCTTAGAAAATTCTGGATGTGGAGTGAGGTTATAATATCTGGGTACAGGGATTAAGGCCCGGGGCTAGCCAATCAGTGAGATCCTCCCATTACATGTGCACACTACAACTGCAGGAGGTGACCAGTGCTGGACTCCTGTGACCATCTCAGGTGACCTCAAAGAGAAACCCAAAACAGGAAGAACCAGGAAAACACTTAAGTGGATGCATGCCGGCAACGTTTCTGAATGACCGAAGCATGATGTATCAAGACCGCTAAGGGCATTTTTCGTGTCTATGTCGAAATCAGTAGGCCTTGATTTTTATAGCCAAATTATACCTTGTGATGCGCAATTGCAGGACTGTTTGCAAACATGTATGCCCCATCCCCCTTTTGCACATAATCCCCTGCAAACTGACAGGTTTTGGAGCAGTTCCTTCAGAGCGATCTGAAATATTGTCTCCCCAGTAAGACAACGAATAAAGCATTTACTAACCTAGTTTCAGGTTGGCTTTTTTTTTTTTTTCAGCTGACATGTGTGTGGAAAATTCTTGCTTCTATGAGGAGCCTTACCAAATAATTTATTTGATGCCAGTTTTATGACTGCTGCAAACCCAGGAAGAGAAAGAGAAATTATTTTGAAGGAGAGAGTTTAGGAAATAAATAAAGACGTTTTCTTTCCTCTGTGCTTGATTTTTTTTTTTTTTAAATCTTAGCGGTTGGAATTTGGTGCTTGTGGTTTTGAAGACTAAAATTCCCAAACCTTTATGTAGGACTTCTGTGGGGGCACCGAGCTGGCTGCCATCCCCCAGTCTGTTCCACTGAGTGTGACCAGAGCACTTCATATTGGTGGCTGAATGGAACATATTAGCTAGTGAACACCTGCCCCCAGCTCACAGCAAACAGCTCAAAGTGAAGTACTTCCAGAGTAGAGTGTGTACAAGGGTCTTTGCTTGTCTTATTGTGGTGTTGCAAAGGCATGGCCCTGGGTTTCCATGAATCTTAGGTTTGAGAGGTCTTTCCAAGATCCTTCCTGGTTGCCTGAAGTCCAAGGGTTTCATAAGGTCAGAGAAAGTCATCCAAGAGAATTTTCATGAGCAGACTAAGCCACAAGCATCAATTTTGTTTTCTGCCTTTATTCCTGCCTGCGAAGTATTTTCCAATTATGTTTCCGTGTTATTCTTAACCAAGCGGTTCTCTGTGCTTTATTGCCTTGGACTTCCTAAGCACGGGATTGAATCATTTGTTCCCTCTATCTGGAAATCCACTCTCGGGAACGGAGTCTATGCTCTGGCCTTGGGTTAAGGGAGCCATTTACATTTCTTGCAAGTGTCCTGTCCAAACTGCCTCCACCTTGGCTTTCCAGTTTGCACCCCTCTCAGGTTCTGATTTAAAAGCACTTAATTAGGATGCTAATTAGAACCTAATCGGGCTGCTAATGAAGTAGTTGACAGCCCAGATCAATTAAAAAGGGGAAAAAACATCCCTGGCCTTTTGTTTGCAGCCTCTACAGGAGATGACATTCTCTTTTTAATTGCTTTGAGGCAGGCTGCCTGTGAACCAATCAGCCCCTGTGGTTGCTGCTGGTCTCCTGGTCACATTGTCTCTCCTGGCCAGAGGCAGCTCTGCAGAGAAGGTGTGCAGTCGGACTTTGCAAAGCAAGCTTTCTCCCTTTTTGTGTGCTTGAAGCTCTGTAAATCTCACACTTCCAAGAGGACTGCTCTGCCTACCTGTCCCTGATTCTGGCCACCGACTTAGTCTATACACACGCAGCTACCTAGAAAAGTGGCAGTGAGCACTAAAACCAAATAAATGTTTAAATAATAATCCTGCTCCTCCTCCTCCTTTTCCCCCCTGCTAACCTGGAGGCTAGAGAATTTTGGTGATGACTTTTGTAGAAATAACAATAGTGGGTGAGAGCTGACCTAGCAAGCATTACTCAGTAAAACACAAGATTGCTTTCTAGACTGCAGTCATCTTGGGAACATGTGAGATTTGCAGTGAGGCCAGGCCTGCAAACTGAGAGACAGTCCTGATGAGGGGAAGCAGGCCAGGGGATAAAGACTGAGGAGAGGGGTGGCCAGGGAAGCAGACATCAGAGGGTAGCGCATGCTTGCCCAAAGAAGAGAGCTATGTAAGTGGTTTAACAAAATATATACTTCATAATGCGTGTTGAGCATCTATTGTGTGCCAGGCGCTCTGCTTAGCTCAGGTTACGAAGCAGTGAGCAAAACAAGACAGACAATAAACAAATGATTGTAGATAAATTAAATGTGCTCAGTGCTGCCAAAGACCAATCCTGAGCACTCCAGGCATGTCCTGTACAGACGCTGCAGATCGCCCTGAGGAATAAAGCTGCAGCTGAGAAGTGAAGGTCAAGTATGAGATGGCTGGGCAGTGGGGCCAGAACAGTCCCCCTTGCAGGAATAGCATCTGTGAAGAGGGGAGCCCAGCTTTTGTTCTAGGAGCTAAGAAAAGTCTTCAGTGCTAGAGCAGAAAGAAGGGAAGGAATTCGTGAGTTGAGGCTAGGGCTTTGCTTAGTCATTCATAGCCTTTTAAGCCACAGGAAGGATTTGGACTGTAAGGGGCTATGAGGAAGGCATTAACAGCTTTTAAGCAGGGGATTCTTCGGATCAGTATGCGTGCTTGAAATATCCCAGCATCTGTGTGGGGGACTGATCAGAAGGAGTCCAGATGGGGAGTGAGGGGATCAGTGGTTTAAGTGGACGTCAATGGTGGCCTGAGCTGGGACGCCAGCAGTGGGGACGAGTTGAGGTGGGTAGGCTTGAGAGGCCTTTTGAAGAAGGAAGAGGCAAGAGTTGCTGGTTAATTGCATGTTGGATGCAAGGAAGAGGAAGTGGCCAAGACTCCTTCCTAAAAGTATGGTTTGAGCAGTGGCTTTACTGTGGGACCATTTACTGAGATTAGGAATGACAAGGAGAGAGTAGACCTGGGGGTAAGGGTAGGACAATCATAAATCCAGTCTTGACAATGTTTAGTGTGAGGCATCAAAAGGCGATGTCAAGGAGGGCAATAAGATCGGAGGGTCTGGAGCCCGGATGAGCTGGAGACGAATGAGAGGTTGGCCAACTGTAGGCCATAATCTGGGGAGTTCCACAAGATTCTCTTGCAGGGGGAGGGAAACCCCTCCTTTGAGAGGAAGCTCAAATCCAGAGGAATTCCAACATTAAATGGTCTCTGAGCAGAGGAGGAATATGGAATCAGCCAAGGCAACTATGAAGGAGCTGCCAGAGACAAGAGGAGGAACAGGGGATGATCTTCTTGGGGATGGTTTTTGTATTCAAGGCTTTCTGTGAGGAGATCATTGTGAACTGACAATCACTCAGTAGTTTTCAAAATCATTTAAGCAACAGAAGTCCCCTGAGAGCAAACCTTCAGGAGATGTCACCCGGAGAGGTGGGGGCTGGCCTTGAGGTCCTGCTCGCTCTACCTTCCTCTTGTCACCCCACCTCCCACCTCTGAATCCCAGGCTCTGAAGAAGGGCATTGGAACAGCCCTGCCCTAGAGGATACTCGCTGGTGCATCAAAGTGAGACCTACTTCTTCCCCCGATCCTCTTCAAGGGCATGCACCACTCTACCCCATAAACCAACCAAAGACCTGATTCCTTTGCATGGAGGGAGCTCAAGGGATCTGACCTCTGCATTGCTCCAGATTAAAAGTATCAGGGGGCCCCTTATGAGACACCACACCTTCTTCCCCCATTAATAAATGCCTCATAATCCTTAGAAGCTCAGCTTAGACATCACTGGCTTCGTGAACCTTCTTCGGGCCCCCAATTCAGAACGGATTATGCCTCCTCTGTGGGGCTGCTTAGCACTCCTCACATGGACGACTTGGTTATTTATTTACACACCCTTTTCCTCCATCAGACTTTGAGTTTCTCAGGGCAGGGACCAAGTCTTTACACCTCAAAGCCAGGATAATGCCTGGCACAGTGTAGGTGTTGAATCAATGTTTGCCCAATTGGATTAAATTACATTGAATTAAACTTGGAAGGGCCCTCAGATCGGCTACGGTCCTTCCTTCTCTGAGATAAAGGTGAGAATAAGCTCCAGCTCTTTGCTGGCAGAAGTGATTCTGGAATCCCGAGTCCTGATTTCCAGTCCAATTTTCTTAGGATCCTTTCTTCAGTGCTCAAGAGTTAATAGCGCTGAATAAATATGGCAATGTTGGAGAGAGAACCCCCTGGTCTGCGAGCTGTAGGTGGCTCTCGCTGGTTTAAATGGCATTATCTCCGTAGCATCCACCAGGCCCACGGTGTAAAGTGGCTTTCTTTGGAGTCATTTTTCATAAGTAGAAGTGTGACTGTCTCTCCTACTTGTCCTCACCACCTGTCATGGCTCTGGCTCCTTCACAGATTCCCCGTCACTTTTAATTCTTACCTTCAAGAAAGAGCCCGCTTCTCACATTTTCTAGTGGAGATGCTTTATTTGTTTTCTTTTAATCTCCTTTTTACAGGATTTGGCCCAAGGATGGTTCCAATATAAAGGCTCTGGAGCTTTCTCTGTGTGGACAGGGCTAGGGAATTCCTTGCGGGGGAAGCAAAATTGGCCTCCCTTCCTGGAGCCTGAGTAACAGTTCTTTTTTCGGAAGACTAGGTGAGAAAGGGTTCTCAAGAGCCATCCTTGAGGAGAGAAGCTGTAAACATTTCTCGTTCACCATCAGTGGCGGCAGGGTTCTGACCCTCAATTTAGAAGAAACGGGTGCAAGGCGCCAAGAAGCTGGATGCTCACTTCTCTCCCACTCACCAAGGACCTGGGTCAGTTGTTGGTTTCCCTTCAGATCCCCCCTTCTTTAACCATTCTGCCCCCCTGGGGTTCAGCCAAGAATTACTGCCAGCCTACCAATCCTGCTGAGGAAGCGGGGGAGGCAGAGGGAAGGAAGAGCCAGGGCTCAGGACTCAATCTCACCTTCTTTTTTTTTTTTTTTTTTTTTTAAGATTTTATTTATTTATTCATGAGAGACACAGAGAGAGAGAGAGAGAGAGAGAGAGAGGCAGAGACACAGGCAGAGGGAGAAGCAGGCTCCATGCAGGGAACCCAATGTGGGATTCAATCCCGGTTCTCCAGGATCACACCCCTGGCTGAAGGCCGCGCTCAATCCCTGAGCCACCCAGGCATCCTTCCATCCCACCTTCAAGCTGCAGCTCTACCACCTACCTGTGGGATCCGTCCCTTAACCTTGGGGACACTCCGTGTCCTCCTCTGCAGACTGAGATTGAGAGCACCTCCCTGGCAGGCTAGCTGTGGCGATTGGCAAAAATGTACATAAAACCACCCGCAGTGTGTTTGGCCCATATGGTCACCTGAGAAACGTTCATTATTAATAAGCCAGATTATTTTTTTTCAGGGGAAATCATTCATTTTCCTTGCTTTCATCCTAGTGGCACACCCCAAACCGCTATGATCAATCCTATAATATCCACTGTGTGCATGGACGTGAGCGCCTGGTGCCATAATGGCTTGCTGTTTTGAATTGCAATTGTTTGAATGCAATTGTTGTTGTTAATGTTGAATGTTGTTATTGATGGGACAGTCTCTTTTCAAGATAGATTCTTGCATGATAAGTAGTTACTTGTAGCTGAACAGGTCCAGAGAAAGAAACCTAGATTGCTTTACGAATTTGGCCTGTTTCGGGTTTGGAAAATGTGGATTAATCTGTCAAAAGAAAAAGAAAAAGTATTTAACCAATGGGGACACTTGGACTAATTGAGTGTGGATTCTGTAGCTACTCGGGGTATCCTTGGCAACTGTTTAGGGGAGCGCTGAGCTTCCTAGAGCTCTGCTTTCAGATGGAGGACACACAAAGGTTATCCTTTCAAAGCTCTCTGTGTCTGTCAGCTAGTGTCTGCAGGCAATATGTGTTTTTGAGAGAGCCTGATGGATTACAAGGAAGATGTGGGTGGCCAGATTCTTTGCTTTGCATAGAAATATTACACTTTTTAAACTAATGTCTGATCTTGATAGTTCTCTGGTTAAGAGGTACCCTATAACAGTATCTTAACCTTGGCTTAAGAGCAAACAGAAAGGTTACTCTTTCTTTGCATCTTTATGCTGGAAGCTCATGCTTTTCTATTCACAGGCCTTCCCTGAAAGAGCTCTGCTACTTGAATGGGCCATTGATGACGTCAAATACAATGATGGGACTCTATTTTTTCTTTTACTTTTTTTTTTTCCAGTATTGAGTATTTGCTGGAAACTATTTTGGTACATCCTAGTTGCACATGAGAGTATACAAAAAAAAAAAAATTAGGAACACCAAAGAAGTTCAAGACTTTCATTTCAGCCACCTGAAATGTCTAGCAATGAAGTCCTGGTTAAGGGGTTTTAGAACACACCAGACGATGCAGTTTCACACAGCCGCTATAAGTTGTACTCATGGGAAGTTTTTAATGGGACACGTGGGGAAATGCTTGTGATGTAATGTGAAAAAGGGCATAAAATCATATGTTAGTTCTGATCTTGGCTTCACCAAAATAAGACATGAAGATGAATGAAGTCTGAAGGGATGTGTGCCAAGCTGATAATCATCCCCAAGTTGTGCTTGTGTGTGGGACTGTGATTTTATCTTATTTTTTTTATATCTTCTCATCTGTTTTTTTTTTAACTTTTCCCAGTACACATTAAATACTTCAAGTAAGAAGCTATTTTGTTAAATAACAAAGGTAAGGACAAAATTCTCATAGGTTCTCATAGGTTCCTGGAGGTGATAGCGGTAGCGTTTTTAAACTAGAAATTGGTAGCGAGGGATAACCGTTGGATATTAATGTTTAGCACTTACATAACATTTCATGGGAGGCTTTTCGGGTGTTTTATAGCGCCTGAGCTCTCATTTTCATACCATCCCCGTGTGGTAGGCAGCAGGAGTTGTAACGATTTTGTGCACTTAAAAAAAAAAAAAAAGAGCAGGTGCTAAATGAAGACGGCATTTTGCTTGCTTCTACAGATGTTTTTTAGCTGTGAGATTAGACCCTGTGTGAGGACATTTGCCACTGCGCCTCATTCACAGATGCATAGGTGATCAGGATTGGCAGGAACCCTAGAAATAGCATATAGCCCACTGCCTTGAAAAGAGGAGACAGAGATGAACCCGTGAGCTTACCTAGTGTTTGAAAAGCTAATTCCCACGCTTTCTTGCTCAGCATGGAGAATGTTCCAGAGGCGCTTTTGCTTTTACATATAATCTATTCTTGCTGAAGCCCTTTAAAGGAAAAAGGAGGTAGGGGGGTGCCCGGGTGGTTCAGTAGGTTAAGTGGCTGACTTGATTTCAGCTCAGGTCATGGTCTCGGGGTCGTTAGAGGGAGCCCCGCTTTGGGCTCTGCACTGGGTGTGGAGCCCACTTGAGATTCTCTCTCTCCCTCTCCCTCTGCCCCTCCCCCTGCTTGTTCTCTAAATAAAAGAGAGGGGGCGCAGAAAGGAGGGATACTGAATCATTAAGGTTGGGATTGGAAGTGGGGTAGAAAAAAGGCTTTTGGCAGCCAGAGAAAGTGGCCCCAACTCCTGCTGGCTGAATTTCTACCACGTCCGAGTGTCTGGTGCTTCTCTGGTCTCCTTGTGGCAGTGAGACCACCTGAGCTCTCTCTGTGCCCGCCGCCCACTCCCAGTCTCCCAGATTTCCATGTCACTAGTGTTTCTGACACACCCGCCTGTCTATGATGTTAACTTTCAACTCTAGGAGTCAGGGTATAGAAGAATTTGAAGCTTCTCTCCCTCCCGGTTTCCTGATAGGGTTTTTAAGGGTGATCTGGTTCAAATACAGGGGAGGCAAATGCACACATTCCCCCAGTTACCGTCTCTGCTGTTTTGATCAGTGCTTACCTGAGGATGGACTTTCTCCCATAGCACCCATGAGTTCACAGGGATTCCAGAAAGGGCAAATATTAGTGCAGTAATGCTACTTTTTGGAGTTCAATAGATACCTGGTTTTGAATGGAGGTTCTCCCTGTGGCTAGTAGACCCTCAATTCTTTGGAGTGCAAACAGAAGGTGACGAATGAGAGCGGCAGCAGCTATATTATTAGTCAGGAGTAATAAGGAAATCTGGAAATATCAGTGCTTAATAAGGCAAGCACTGATTTTTCTTTTTTTTGCAAAATCTGCTGGGTAACATCTGGGCACTTCTCTATCTGATGACTCTGGGAGGTAGGCACCCTCCATCTAGTGTCGCTACATCTCAATATGTGACATCCAGGATCATAAGGTCAGAGAGGAGAGAGCTAAAAGGTCATGGACTAGCTCTTAAGTGTTGTGGCCAGAAATGACACATGGCACTTCCATTCATATTTTATTAACTTGGACAGGCCACACACGGCTTTGCTGGACCGCCAGGGGATTGGTCGTTCAGCACACACGGGCTTCTGAGTGAGGGCTAGATGTCTCTGGTGCCTGACGGATCTCAGCTGAGCCTCTCCTGTGGACCAAGCACTGTTGTAAATGCTTTACATGTTCATCCCAGTCGATCCTCAATCTTAGGAAGTAATCGCTAATGCCTCCATCATACAGATGAGAAACTGAGCCACAGAGAGGTTAGGCGGCTTGCGAGCGTGTCCCAGTTATTAAGTGATGAAGCCAGGATTTTAAAGTCACATAGTCTGGCTCCAGGGCCTTGAGTTTTGAACCTCAGCACTGATTATCCCCCTCACATTATTTCTTCTGGGGGGATTTCTGTAAGATTATAGGCAATGTCAGTAAAACACACGGATGGCAGCGACTTCTGTCATTATAGTTGTGGGCTACCTCAAATCCTTTCTCAGTCAAAACAGGGCATAAATAGATGGCTATGTGATAGAGCTTTATTAAAAAGGTATCTCTTTCATCCTGGCATCTGACGTTGCATGGAATGCCTTCATAGAACCTTGCAGAGAAGTATCAAGCAATTACCATTGCATGGGAGTATTTTAGCCAGCCGTGCCCATTCTTACCCATTCTTTGCATGAGAGCAAAGTTTAAATTTTAATTACTGGCCTGCCATGTCTCGTTACTGGAATCTGCAAGGCTGCTCGGAGCAAAATTTAAGGACACAACAGTAGTTTATTTCGTATTTGTTTTAATTAAACACTAGTGCTGGTCTTGACTCATCCTGTAGGTAGTTACAGCAAAAATACCATGTTGTAAAGGGATGTCTGAGCCCTTTCGTGGAACCAGAAGTATATTTGGTGTTGAAGTGACTCCCTGTGCATTCCTGCCATGAGTTAATTGATAGCGCTCCTGCCCCTTTATTAGGAAGCCTCAGCAGCTGGAGACAGCCTGGTGTGGAGGTGAGAAGGCAACACTACCCCCAGGAAAGGGACTGTTCGGAATTCTCTAGCTGTGCATAGACCAGGAAAAGACATCACTGAGGTTATAGAAGGACTAGGGCAGTGAATGGTGTGCATAAACCGGAGTGGCTACGGCTGTTGGTACCTTTCCCCCGTGCCAGGTGGGAGACGGAACACAGACTCTTGGTACTTGAGAAAGATTCCCAATTCATCCCTAATTCTGGGCATTGGGAGATGGCTCCTTTTTATTTCTCATCTTCTTTCTAGTGCCTGGTTTCTGCTTTAGATTGCAGCCCACCGTCTCTGACAAAGGGGGGGTGCCCTCCTAGGAATCGCTGGCTCCCTGAGTTTAATCCCTGTGCTGGGCAATGGGCCAGGAGAGAAAGGTAAGGAGACACCGCCCCAGCGCCAGCCACACACACAGATGGGTAAACAATAAGCTAAGTGAGAGTGAACTTCAAATGTGCTCCACAGAGACACGGGGGAGGAGGGGGGAGTGCAGAGGAGGGGCCAATTAACTCAGCATTGGGCTAAGATTGCTGAATCATGTCTGTGGGTGCCTCATTGTCCTTTGAGACTAATCAGAATCCATAGATATTACTATTTCTAAGAACTAAATAGGTTGCGTTAGGTAATGTAATCCCCCAGTATCATTTTAGCTTCCACTGAATATCATTCTGCAGGATCTTTGGATCAGGTATGGACAATTTAGGCACTGGGAGCTACATTCGCCAGATATTTTTTTTAAAGATTTTATTTATTCACGAGACACAGAGAAAGCGCGAGCGAGGGAGAGAGAAAGGCAGAGGGAGAAGCAGGCCCCACGAAGGGAGCCCCACATGGGACTCGATCCCGGGTCTCCGGGATCACGACCTGAGCTGAAGGCGGCACTAAACCGCTGAGCCACCCAGGCTGCCCTACATTCGCCAGATATTGGAGAAATATTGGCAGGTGTCTAAAAAGAAGTACTCTGAAGAGTAGCATGAATTCTATGATTACAACGATACCAAAATAGCTACGTGTGTGGCCAGCCTCCAGGTGGGAATACGCACGGTGGTCATTTTATAGTGGTAAGATTACGAATTAATTTTTTATGAAATAGCTTTCCAATATAATATGGCCTTCAACTTAAAGAGAGAAGAACAAATAATTATTCTGTTATATCCCAAACATCACATTTTTAAAAAACCAATGGGAAAAGCATCCATGGTGTGCATCAGAAAGGGAAGCTTTGAAAATAACTCAAGAAAAGTCACTCTTTTTTTAAAAAAAGATTTTATTTATTTATTCATGAGAGGCAGAGAGAGATAGAGGCAGAGACACAGGTAGAGGGAGAAGCAGGCTCTACGCAGGGAGCCTGATGTGGGACTCGATCCCCGGTCTCTAGGATCAGGCCCTCCGCCAAAGGCAGGAGCTAAACCGCTGAGCCACCCAGGGATTCCCCCCCCCCACCCCCCGCTTTTTTAAAGATTTTATTTATTTATTCATGAGAGACACAGAGAAGAATAGTCACTCTTCATGGAAATTCTGACCTTTGAGCAGAGAACCTCAGAAAGGGGTTTTATAAAACTGAAACACATTTTTAGGGAAATACAGGATGCTTTTTAGGAGTCAATCGATCCTGGTCATCAAGGATTTGCTATTGATATAAAGCAAAACTAAGAATGCTCTAACTTAAAGAAAGAAAAATGACACAATGCCATAATGACATAAATGCCATAAATAAAACTATGTCTCTGTTTGTTCCTTCAGTTATAATATTTGCCCACATGCATGCACAAATTTAACATAACTGTAGACATATTCCCCCCATAAGAGACTGTAAGTATTTTTATGCAATATTGTATTGTTTTAGGTTTTTCTAAAAAGGATTTACTGGCTACATTTTAAACCGTGGTTATCCTGGAACATTTGTTGAAATAAGCTATTTGGTCTTCTCTTTTTAAAAAAATCAAAATTAGGGACGCCTTAGTGGCTCAGCAGTTGAGCATCTGCCTTCAGCTGGGGTCTTGATCCCTGGGTCCTGGGATCGAGTCCCGCATCGGGCCCCCCCGCAGGGAGCCTGCTTCTCCCTCTGCCTGTGTCTCTGCCTCTCTCTATGTGTCTCATGAAGAAATAAGTAAAATCTTTTTTTTAAATCAAGATTATAGTTGAAAGGAAAGAATGTCAGTCTTATCTTTGACTTAAAACAGACATGAGGGCAGGTGCTGGTCACAGGTGACCTGGACTCCCTCGGCTCAGGGACGAACTCCATGGCAGGGACTGTGTGGCCGAGGGCGTGCACCCTAAGCTTCTTGCGAATGCTCTAGAGCCTTTGAGCTGTGGGGCTGACATTCTAGGAAGCAGAGCCTCACGGGGAGGTCCAGCACAGAGCCTGCCCCAGAACCTGCCCTCATCCTGGTGAAAATGGGGTACACACGTGGCAACTCAAGGAGATGCGGTGGGGATCAGAGTCCAGGACTGGCCTCGCCTGCCCAACCCTACCCAGCACTTTATCCCTTTAAAACCAGATTGCTTTTTGAAATCTAAGCTCCTGACCAATTCCTGTTCTGCCCTGATTCAACCTGCAGAGTCCGATTGCACCATCTCTGCCTGGTCCTGGAAGAGCGGTAGCCCCACCCCGGCCTTCCCCTTCCCAGCCGGCCAAGTGGAACTGCTGAGCAAATGTCTTACCACCCCCAGGGCCTGGGCCGGGTCCTCCTGCCGCTGTTGGGGGCACAGTGCCATCTAGTGGAAAAAAAGAAGAAAAGCCCCCTCGGTTGCCTTTTTCTTTTTTTTTTTTTTTTGAAATTAGTGGAGCATCATTGAAATAGACCAAAGAAATCAGCTGCCCTCATTTGATATCAAAGAAGCATCGAGAACCAGAGAAGGATATGGACTTCCCGAATGTCACACAGGCAGCCAGAGGCAGCTTCGACGTTACGGATTGTCCGGGTGGACCCTTGGCTCCAGGCTCTTGGAGCTGCATGTACCACGGTAAAGAAACCTGAGGATGAAAGAGCTTCTGGTGTCTGTCGAGTGGCATTGGAGACCTCTGCTGGGGTGGAGGCGAACGTGGGCAGAGACCTCCGTTATTTACTGTCCTATAGAATGCCTGGGCCGCACTCTCTCGGCGACGGGTGCCAGGCCAGAGCAAAGTGAGTCATCCATTTGGCTGCACCCCCTCTTCCCTAAATCTACCCTGAAACTCTGCACAGGATAAGGCCGCGTCTATGATGTAGTGCTACGGAGCAGGAGCAGGAGATCTTGCAGGTTACCTATGTCCTGAGGGAAAAAGAGAAAGAAGTGTGGGCTTCCAGCCCCAGCCCTTCCCCTGCTCTTGCCCTGTCCGCTCTTTTGAGAGCCCAGGAAAAGGTTGGGCCTCTGGTCTCAAGCCTACTTCCCTCTCCTCCCTTCTAGAAATTCCCTGCAAGTCTAAGTTTCCAGGTGCCCAGGTGCACAGGCTACCCAGACCCCAGGAGAGGGATGGGGTGCAGGAGGGGACACCGCACCCCTGTTTCCTGTGCACTAGGGACTGCCTGACCTTGACTAAAGCAGATTGCCGCGAGGAACTGCATACCATGTGGGCTTCTCAGCCAGTCTCCAGCTAAAAGACATGTACACCGAGTAGGCTATTACCCACGATTGTGGAAAATGCACGCTGCATTATTCAGTGTCAGTGTGAGGGATGGAGGGAAAGGTGAACGCCAATGCCTAACTTCATTCCCCCAAAATAAAATCCTAAATGTTGACTCGAAACATATGGCTGTGCTTTGGGATAAATCTTAGTCTAGTTTCTCATGGAGATCCTAAAACAGCAAAAGGATTTCTTGACTGCACTCTCTTCCTTCTGAGTCTGGGCCTTCCCTTGACTCCTGGACCAGCAGCATTCCAGCAAGGAGCTCAAGCCCATCCCGCCCCGACCCGAAGGTTGCTGGCAGAGTCCTAAGGAGTGAATGTGAGTATGAAGAGTGTGCTGTTAACCTTTAAGGGTGCTCCTTTCATTTCATTTCTTCAAAGCTGATTAGAGCAGAGGAACTTTTAATGCTGCTTGCTTTTCTAACCCAGGGAGTCTGACTCAGGGACTTTTGTGGACTGGAATGCCCCAAACTGGCCAGGATCTGACATTCCTTCGGTGCCCAGAGCATTGGCTGAGTTCCAGGCAGTATCCCCTGGCCTGATTTACCCCAGGCTGAGTGTTCTGAGGTCTCCGGATGACGGAACAGCCTCCGGACGCCGAGTGCAGGAGGTCTGCTGCCTGGCCGCCCCCAAACAGAGCCCCCCACCCCCAGGGAGGTCCTGCTTCCACCTGCTTCTATCACCTCTCCACCATCAGTGTCTCCTGCCCTCCAAAATTCATTCTCCTCCAAAGCGCTTGGTTAAAACTGGGCTTTGTTGCCGCATCCAGGAATCTGTTGAGATGTAGAAGCATAGACAGCCCTGCTTTTCAGCCCAACACATCCCGGGGGAAGAGGCTATACAGAGGGTCTTCATGATGCAGATTGTATTTTCCCACAGGAATGGTTATAATTGGGGTGCATTGCTCACCAGAGTCCTGGCAGCGAACACATCACAGTGACATCGGGCAGCATGTCATAAAAGCCGACACGTCCCCAAACCTCTGTAATCATCTACCAGATGAAATCTAAGCCCTGACTAGCCTCTCTCTCTTGATTCCAGCAGGGCCTCGGCTCATTACTCAGTGTTCCTGAGCTGTCCCTCCCCAGCCGCACATGCTGGAGCCCCTTTCTTTCCTCTCCTGGCCTTGATCTTCGGGCCCCTAGTTGTGCCCCACGGGCCGGCTCATCTTTCTTCACTGAATCCCTTTAACTCAAAGGCCTTTGAACAATTCACAATTTCCTATGCCCTCCTCTCCCTCCGGCCCGGCAGGACGCGCACACACTGTGGCGGGCGGCCCTCCAGATGGTCACAACAGTGTCCCTCCTGGAGTTGTTGAATCTGGACGGTGATCAGCATGTAAACCAGGTTCCCACATAATGGCTTATAGGTCAGAGCCCTGAAACAGCCTGATACAGCCCAGATCTACGGTGTCTTAAGGTGAATAGGGCATTCGTTTATTCCAAAGATATGACTGATTTCTTTCTATATGCCAGGCATTTCCCAGGGCACTCGGAGCATAGCTGTGACTAAAACAGATAAAAACCCACACAGAGCTCTAGAGGGGAAGGCATAAGTGGCATTTGTCCCATGAGTAGAAAGACCATTGGCTCGGGAGTCAGGAAGGCTGAGGAGCTAGTCCAGATGCTTCTGCTAATCCGCCGAGTCCCTTCGTCCTCTCTGATCTAATCTCCTCATCTGGAGAATGGAAAGACCAGTCTCCATCCCCGGTAAGGACTTGCACCTGAGATTCTAAGAGCTCTTTGATTTGTGACCCTCCTTATACTGTAGAGTTTTTGGCTTCCCAGTCGAGAGAGTAGAGCTCCCCTGCCTCTCCTTGAGGCATTCATGCCAACTTCCCTCTCTGCCCCTTGCAGTTCCTTTCTGCTTTGATTGTTCTTTGGTCTTAAGAAAGCAGAGAACCTCTCCATCGAGTTAACTTGCCTGCCTTCCCTCTTACTCCCCCTGTGGTCTCCCTTCTCCATTACCATGTGGTCATAAACATTTTTCAAGAACGGTCAAACGACCCCATCTTCAAAGATGGTTTTTGTGAGTGCCTCTTTGGGGTCCCCATGATGCCTTTGGGGGTGTCTGTTCCCCAGAGCATGCTCAAGGAAGCCAGTGAACAGATCACAGGGAGGGATTCAGTACAGTTGGTGCAACAGAACCACTGGAAACCAATTAACAGCCTGGAAACCAGAGAAAGGATGGTGGCCAAAGAACAGGCACCCCGTGGTAAACAATTACCAGTGTGGGCAGGGACAGCAATGTAGGTCAGCTCTCAGCCAGGAAATAGTTGTACAAGTGCAAAATGTGAATCCCTTCTGGAAGCAGAATCTAGGTAAAGGTTTTCTTTCTATATTTGGGCAGATGACCACCTGGTTGCCTTGCGATTCCCCTAGGTTTCTGAGACAGCTGGTCTTGGCTTCCACCTCTCCTCCAAAACAAAATGGCTCACGGGCCTTCTAAACCTTGACCCTCTGTTGATGATCGAGAGAGAGGGTTAGATTTTGCTTTATAAACTAGGTCTGGGCAGGGTACCCATACTGCACCCCTATATTCTGAGAGCACTGGATGTTTTCTGGCATAGGGTGCGGTGGATCCTTTTTTGTTTGTTTTGGAGAGCCTGCCTTTCGGCCTCTACAGTGCTGTAAAGATTTGCCAGTTTTAGGTGAATATCCGGGGAACCCTGAAATTAACATCAACACCCCAGCTTTAAGGACTATTCCGGCAGGGATTTGGTCAAGCAGAAACAGGGGACTCTGGGGTTCAGATCCAGTTGGGAATAAAACCCAGTCCCGTAAGCTGTCTGGTGCTCACTTGCAGAGGCTCGGGTGGATAGGGTCCCTGTGACATTTAGCCTCCTAACTTGACGTGGGCACAGCTTTTACAGTGTACGACATGCTTCTGTATGTGCTCTCTCTTTGGTTCCTCAGACCCATTCTGGAAAGTGGGCAGAGCAAGTGTTGACAACATCCCCACTTTGTAGAGGAGGCTGAGATTCACAAAGGCTCCAGGCGTGTGTCTGCTGAGCTGGTACATGACAGTCAGGACTGGGGGGGGGGTCTCCCGGTACTGAGGCCAGGGGTCCTCCTACCAAACCGCAGGGTGTTGGGGTGTCTCCTGAAAGCCCAAGGTCAGGTGGGCAGTAGTACTTATGACTGCACATTTCTGCTATCTCTCTCTCTCTTTTTTTTAAGATTTTATTTATTTATTCATGAGAGACAGAGAGAGAGAGAGAGAGGCAGAGACAGAGGCATAGGGAGAAGCAGGCCCCACGCAGGGAGCCCGACGCAGGACTTGATCCTGGGTCTCCAGGATCACACCCTGGGCCGCAGGCGGTGCTAAACCACTGCACCAGTGGGGCTGTCCTCTGCTATCCCTGTTAACCTCCTTCTAGGCAATACTTCAGGTTTACCAGTAAGTCATGGAGGCTGATCTTCATACCCTACTTGGGAGAGGCGAGTGGCCTACTGATAGCGCTTTCCCTCAGAGGCCAGAGCCCCAGAACTCTGATGGGTGTTTTTCTCAGCAGTCCCTGACTCTGCTTCAAGACCAGAGAGGAAACAGTACCTCCTAAATATCCATGGCTTCCCAGGGAAGCCACAGTTGCCATATATCAAGGGCCCCAGAGGCTCTCCTCTGTGGTCCCCACTCTGGTGTAGCTTTGCCCTGAGACTGTTTTCCTCACGTGTCACCTTTGATCTAGAGATCAAGTGCAAACGTTGACCAAACCCCAAGATCCTCTCTTTCTCAGGCCCTACATGGGGCAGCTCTCTGGCATACAGCCCTAGAGATGGTTGGACTTTCTGCAACTTTGTTCATAGAGGAGCAAAGAAATGTTCTCCTTCCCCAACTTGGCAACACAACCCTCCACCCCTGAAGACACCTGCTAGCAGCGAGTCATGCAACATTTCTTAAAATGGTACACGATAAAGTTTGCAAAAGCAGTTGTTTCGAATCCTTCTGTTCCTAGTTAACTTTGCCAGCCGAGTCGTCTTCCCAAGTTAATAACAGTAGAATCCCACAGGGACTCATCTCCAACCAGTCATACTAGCTGTAGCTCACACCTGCCGCCTGCCCCCCCAACCCCCACCCCCAAGATCGTTCCGTGCGGTAAATGCTTGGCATGAACCAGTTTGCTTCCAAGCCGTTCTCTGGGGCCTCATTAGAGATGGGCAAATGTTAGGGGGCGAGGAATTCATTGTGCACCTGTAGAGCCTAATGTCTTTGGAAAGCCATGAATTGGGGAGCTTAACTAATGAGCGCACCATGAAAGCCACAGATCACCTAGTTCAGTGTTAGAGTCACCTCTCAGGTTGGGTAGAAATGAAAGTCCCCAAAGAAAGGCCACTCCATCAATTAATGAAGAGCTTTTATTTTTCAGGCTGATAAATATGCAGCAGATGTTTTGATAGACAAAGAGTGTTTACTAGAGGCCTTCAAAAAAAAAAAAAAAAAAGCCATGCTGATTTGTGGTTGGGATGAGAGAGGGTGGGGAGGAAGAGATTTCTCTACATGATGTACTCTGTTATCAAAACAGAGCAGCTGGTTGGGGATTTCAGGGTTCAGATGATTCTTCACTGCTTCTGCCTCTCTCTGCAGGGCCACTTCTGCTATTCTGGCTTTTGCTTACCCTTCTAGAGCCTGCCCTTAAGATTGTCATGAGGTTAAAGGAGAGAATCCCCAGAAAGCTGGTATTTTAGTGTCTGGCCTTGACGGTTTACGGGACTCATTGCCCGCGTTATTCATAATATTGGCAGCTGGGGAGACGTGTCCCTTCCTGGGAAGGGGGAAACAGGCAGAGGTCAGGGGGGATTGCTGCCCGCGGCTGCTGAAGATCTCGGCTGCACTTAGGCTCATCTTTACAGGCCGATTGGACCCGAGCGATAGTGGTGGAGCAGCCCGGGCTGCAGGGGCGCCGCTGGCCGGGGTCTGCTTCCACCGCAGCCCCGGACCTCCCCGGTGCACGCTGGCCATCCGCGTTGCCCTGAGACAGCGATGCTGGTCCACCAGCAGGACTGTAAATGCAAAAGCTCCGCTGCCCTTTATAGGGAACCTTAGCAACTGCCTAGTGGCTTGGAGTGAGGCCATGCTCATGCTGCCATGGCCTAAGCTCAGGCCTTCCAAACTCACGCTCCTGTTTCCAGTCTGTCTTACCCTCCGCTTGCCCTTCCTCCAGCCACCAAGAGGCCCGTCTAGAACCAGCTGCTGATCTGGGACATGATACACTCCTGTTTTAAAGGGCCGGCTGGCTCTCCTTTGCCTGGGGGGTGGGGGGGGAGTCCAGTCCACCCTCCTTAGAGAGGCACGCAGGGCCCTTTATAATCGCTCCACTGTCCCAGGAGGACTCTCCTCATTCCTGGCAGGGCAGGCCCTTCCTTGACTCCAAACTTCAGCACATGCTCTTCCCACTGCCTGGAGGCTGTTCCCTACCTGCTTCTCCTCCTTGGCAAACTCCTGTTTGGTCCCGCAAGACTCAGCTACAGGATGGGCCCCTCCGTGTGGCCTTTGCTGACTTCCTTGAGCAGAGGTCCCACACTCCTCTGGGAGCAGGACCCCCTGCCTGGTGAAGGCAAATATGTTTCTTATCGCTCAAGAGGTGGCACCAGTGCTTCCCACCACCCACACTTCTGCGCAGGGCTTGGGTGCTGCCGAATGGTGTGGAACCTGGCCGTGCAAGACGTTCTTTTTTTTTTCTCCTAATATATTCATGAGAGACACACAGAGAGATGCAGAGACACAGGCAGAGGGAGAAACAACCTTCATGCAGGGAGCCTGGACTCGAGCCCGGGACCCCAGGAGGCAGACGCTCAACCACTGAGCCACCCAGACGTCCCGGAAAACATCCTTCCAGATCTGGTGCTCTCAGTTTCGGCCTCCTTGGGAGACATCGTGAACCTCAGCACCAGAAATCATCCTAGATGTGGAAATGATGGAATTGATGAGATATTAAACGCCACTAATCATTGTTGTGATTACAAAAAGGAGAGACACCCAGAAGGGAATGGAAATGTTCTCTGAACTCCGGCAGGTGTTCCCAGCTGGGGGCGGGGGCAACGGTGTTTCTTCCTACACAGCCTGGAGCCTGGTGCCCTCCCTCCGGGGTCCCACCCCACCCCCCTGCCACCTCCGTCCTGGTGGTCACTGAGCATCGGCGACACCCACGTGCTGGCAAGGTCCCTCTTCCTTTCTGAAGCCCCACCTGCTTGGTCTGTACACAGGCCCGGATGATGTCTGCCTCAGAAGAGCGTCCTGAAGATGGGAGGAGGGTCTACCTGTGGAGTTCTTAGTAGACAGGAAACACGGTCCCATCCTCTGTCCCTTCCCCACTTCAGCTGGCAGTTCACCCCGTGCTCGGCAGCAGCCAGGGGAGAAAGTTCTCGGCCGTGACACAGAGAGGGGTCAGGCTAGAGGGGTGGCCGGGCCTTTGCTGCACACATCTGGTCAGTGCCCAAGTGTCCACCTGATTTAGTCCCCGGGGGCAGCTGGGCCTGTGACGGACTGCCCCCCTCTTCCAAGCAGCATGGCAGGTGGTGCTGTGGAGTGACAAGAGGGCCTGCAGGGAGGGACCCAGAGGGGGCATCAGAGGGGTCACCAGGTGCCGCATTCAGTTCTGGTGCTTCATGTGTCAACCTGTTCAGTTCTCACAACCTTGGGAGCTTCGTACACTAACTACTAAAAACACTGGGACACTGAGGCCCAGAGGGGCCAGGTGACCTGGCTGGCAGGTGGGAGGCCTAGGTTTGAGCCCGGGCGTCCTTGCCCCAAGGGCAAGTGCTTCGACACTCACCACCCGACGCGCAGAGCTCAGGTTGCCCCGACAGCTTGAGCAACTGTACGTGGCTCCTCTAGTTGAGGTAGAGGCAGCAGCTCCGAAGCCAGGGGACAGAAGATCCTCCCTGGAAGCTGGGGATGCCACTTCCTCTTGTACCTTCCTGTTGCCATCTTCAAGAGGCCCAAATCCAGTGGGCCAGAGCTGTGCCCTTGGGTGTGGGACGTCCATTCATGTATTCAATACATGTTTAGCAGCCAGGCAGGGGGTGCCCGGGGTACAACAAGCAAGGTCCCAGACCTTGTCCTGGGGTTGATTGGGAAAAGAGCTAATAAATAAATATGAAAAATTCAGGTAGTCCTAAAAAATGAAGAAGGGTCAAGGCAGGTGAATAAGGTAGAGATTGAACAGTACTGGGTTGGGGAGAGGTGGGGGGAACAAGCTGGGGCAGTGGGCAGATTATTCTGTATGGATCCTTCTGTATGGATTTTAAACTAAATATTTCCCAATTCTGTGATCTCCTTCAGGCTTAGAAAGTGTCACCTGTCTTGTACAGCAGCTGTACACACACACCCATACAGCTCCCTCTCCTGTCGTAGCGCCGGCCTAGGCATGAAATAGGGGACGACCTGTACCCAGGAGGTTCTGGAGCTTGGTCAGGCTGTCTGTGTGCCTCACTTGCTCACCTGGCCTCAGGTACAGATGGTGCAGGAACACAGTCCTATTCAGGCTGGGTCGCTGGCCGTGTTCAACAGCCATTATTGAACTCCACTGAACTCCAACCTCAGATTTGAAAAGTTTGCAGAAAGGAGCCTGATCGCACTTTCAGCCTGGCAGCAGTGCTTGCTTCTAGCAAAATCTCCAGTCACAAGTAATCAAGACCCAAGCCCTGGTGTGCTGTGGGGTCATAGAATTAAAACGGTCCTGAGAGATTGCCCAGCCTCTGTCTTCAGATAAGGAATGTGTAAACCACCACACTCCCCAGGGCCCATTTCTCTTCTTGGATAAATTCAAGGACAGAGGTCACAGGACGGGGGCATCCCCAATGTCATCAGGGTTATGCTCTGCCTCCGGTCGATTCCCTGAGCCCAGGTCACAGTATTTTCATTCAGAAACGGAGTCCCTGAAAGAGGCCCAAACAAAGGCCATTAGAGTATTTGACGATTTGTAAGGTGGTGGTCTCAGCTGCAGACTGGGCTTCTGTGCTTGTGAAAATGTAAAATATTTAGAGAACAGGAACCTACCTGTCTCCACATCCCTCCCTGCTAAGAATATATTATCTTGATTAAGGCGAGGAGAGACGTGTGCTGATCACGTGGCTGAGGACCAAGCAGAAGGGCTGAACTGATTTGCGTTGGCCATCTCTACACAGAGCACTTGTGAGGACACTGGAAATTCTTCCAAGTTCCCTGGGGACGGCATCGTTAGGGGACACGTCGCTGTGAACTGGCTGCAGGGCATGGCTGATCCAAATGACCCAAGTTAGCTTTACACCTTGGATGCAGGTGTTTTGTTTCATAACCAGGATCTTTAACGGTTTCATCCGGGGGAGGTTGGCACCTACCTTGCACGAGGCCCATTGCTGGGCACCCAGAGAACCATGAGGACGAATGAGTTGCAGGCTGTGGTCAAAGGGCTTCTGGGCCTGGAAAGAGAGGCCAGCTGTGTGCTGGTTCTAGGAGATTGATTGCTCCTCTATTGGTTGGTTCTCTCCTACTCATCCCTCCCTCTGAGCCTCTGCTCCCACATTTACTTTCAGGAACCTTCCCCCATCCTCTATCTGTGATTCCCTACCATCTTTTGACGTATTCACTAATTCCACAAGCACTTACTGAGCACCTGCTGAGCTCCAGGCACTGTTTAGACCATTGCACTAATCCCATGACGTTATAGGTTTCTGTGTATGACCTGCCTCCCCACGCTAGACAGTTGCTTCCAGGAGGCCAGTGAGCACACCTTCTCTTGCGCGTCCCCAGGGCCTGGCCCAAAGCAGCTGCGCAGTAAATGTCTGTGTAACAAACGAAGAGAGGAAGAGCAATGGTATTAGATGGGTGGTTACTGGAATAAAGACAAGCATTTGTGCATGTTTTTACAGATGTCAGACTTTCTCAATAAACAGTATGTCATCTGATTCTTTGCAACAGCCCCTTGGGAAACAGTTGTTTGCATCGGTTGGTGGGAAGATTTTTGATGCCAGTCCCATGCTCTCTGGACTGCACATAGGATTATTTCTTCTGTGAGAACCTGAAAGGGGAAGAATGAGCCGGGGCAGCTCAGAGCAGGGAGGGATGGCTTCCCTCAGAAGCTGGGGCAGCTCCTGACTAATGGAGGGGGGTCGATCCCCTGAGAAGGAAGCCCCAAGGGTAATTTGAGAGCAAGCCTGCCCCGAGAGGCAGGTTCAGAGGCCAGTCACTGGTCTGGCTTGTTGAGACTGAGATGAATAGACTCAGAGATGGTAAGTGTTAGTAGGGACCTTGACATGACCTAGCTTTGCTCAGCAGTTCTGAACCTGGCTGACACTTAGCGTTCTCTGGGCGAGGGAGATGGTTCCTAAACTCATGGTTCCTAGCCTCCAACCCCAGAGACCTTAATTCAGAAGATCTGGAGCAGATTTTTTTTAAAAAACTTTCCTGGCCCATCTTTAAAACCTATTATTCAATTTTTGCCCATCGAACACAGTCTTAGAGTTCAAAAGCCATTTAGGGGCATTTCAAGCCATGCTGAGTCAGAGGTTTGTTGGTGACTGTCTGCATTTTCCCCAGCGCTTGTCTGCCAGCTGCACCCTCTCCTGCTCTACCGGACACACTCTTCCATCTGAAAATGAAAGGATGGTTTCTGGGGTCGACTGTGGGGAATTATTTGAACAGCGTAGCACAGCCTGAACACCCAGGACCCAGACCAAGAGCATTCCAGTAAGTCCCAGGGGTGTCGCCTCAGTGGCCCCTCTCCAGTGTAAATGGTAGTGGAGTCAAATGCTCTCTGTAGGGTGCACAGTTTCCCTGCGCTCCCAGCCTGGTCATTGCCTCCGTCTGCTTGTCCCACGACTCTTGCCCTCTTTTAAAACCCAAATTCAAAGGCATCAGGAGACAGTGGCTTGGTAGCCCAGGTCCTCAGACTGAATGCTCATGGCTTTGACCAGTGAAGTTGAGCATTCAGATATTCTTCTGAGACCATTTGTTGTAAGTCAGTAAGACTATTTTGCACCACTATTGTATTTTGTTGGTTTTAAACTATTGCCAAATGAACAAAAAGACTAGTATAGTATTACCACATATGTTTTGTTTTTGTTTTTTTGCATGAGTCTTCCCACTAAATTGGAAACTCTTGAGAGCAAATACCTGTCTGATTGATCTTTATGCCCCAAGTCCAGGGCATGTACGTGATTAGTTTGTTGGCTCAGTGAAAAGATAATGTATTTAACTAATATTTGATTCCGAAAAATCCAACATACGTAGAGTTCAGTTCAAGACTACATGTATTTTGAAAAGTGTAATACTTGTATCAGATAGAATGCGTAGATCAATTAATATATTGAGGACAAAGAAATTTATTTCTGAGCCCACCATCAGTCCCTGCTTGCCTTAGCTTTAACTAAAATAAAGTGCCCCGGGTTATGAAAGCAAAGTCACTGCACTGTGTTTTTTATTTTGACGTTAAAAATATGTTGAAAGACATGTAAGATTTTTAATATTTGAATATTAATATTCAATAGCAAAGATGTGCAAAATTATTTTTAGCCAACAAAAGGAATATTATATCCAAAGCAGTAGTCTCCAAGTTGTTGGTAATGTAATAAACTTGAGGTCCTTTCTATATAATCCTTCGAAAAGCAGAGCAAAATCCACAAGGTGTTTTTTTTAGATAATTTGACATACCAGTCCTATGTCTGGGAATTGTCCTAAAGAAATCATTCAAAAGATACAAAAAGCTACATAGATGTAGCTTCAAGCATTGACTTTTTTTTTTAAGATTTTATTTGAGAGTGAGGGAGAGAGGGAGCAGGAGCAGGGGCAGAGGCAGAGGCAGAGGGTGAGGGAGAAGCAGACTCCCCGTTGAGCAGGGAGCCTAATGTGGGGCTCCATCCCAGGACCCCGGGATCATGACCTGAGCCAAAGATAGATGTGTAACTGACTGAGCCACGCAGGTGCCCCCAAGCATAGACTTCTATAGCAAAACCTGGAAACATAGAAATGTTCCATAAAAGGGAAATAGCTTAAGAAATTATAGTACATCAACATGTTGAAATATTAGTCAACCTTTAAATAATTATGAAGACTGGAGAAATTTGGAAAAAGAATCTAAAATCACAGTGTTTGTTAGGATTGCAAATGTTAAATGCATGCATGCCTACTGGCAAGTGAGTAAAGTGCAAAATGAATTTAATCTTTAAGAAAGAAACAACATATGTCAAAATATTAATAACCATGATCTCTGACTGAAAGGATTATGGGTGATTTTTATTTTTATTTTTATTTTTTTTAAGATTGTTTTTTTTTAATTTTTATTTATTTATGATAGTCACAGAGAGAGAGAGAGAGAGAGAGAGAGAGGCAGAGACGCAGGCAGAGGGAGAAGCAGGCTCCATGCACCGGGAGCCCGATGTGGGATTCAATCCTGGGTCTCCAGGATTGTGCCCTAGGCCAAAGGCAGGCGCCAAACCGCTGCGCCACCCAGGGATCCCTGATTTTTAGTTTCCTCTTCCATCTTCTCTATATTTTCTAAGTTTTCCATCAAAAAAAAAAAAAAGGTGTGTGTTTTGTCTTAGAGACAAAGTGCAATGGATCCTCTAAGAGTGAGCCTCTCCTGCCTGTTGATTGATTGATGATGATGATGATGCATATTATGGGTTAGCATTTACTTTAATACTGTTTTTACAATAAAACTCAGTACTACTTTTTTAAAGATTTATTTGAGAAAGAGAGAGACAGGGAACGAATGGGAGGGGCAGAGGGAAAGGGAGAGAGAGAGAATCTCAAGACTCTGAGTTGAGTGCGGAGCCTGATGTGGGGATCGGCCTCATGACCCTGAGATCACAACCTGAGCCAAACCAAGAGTTGGATGCTTCTTAACCGACTGAGCCATCCAGGTGCCCAAAAAGTAAGTACTACTTTTTTTAAAAAGTAAAGAGATGATATGCCCAGGAGCTGACCCAGCTTCTCATGACATCTGTGGGTACCACTGGGATCTTCATCTCTTGCTTGGATGACAAAAGTCATAACTTCTTCTTGGGATTCCATCTGCTACCTCTGCCTGTTCTCACCGCAGCATCCAGATCGCTAATTTGGACATACAAGTTAGGTACTGACTCCTCTGCTCAGCACCCTGCAGTGGCTCCCCATTTCACCCAGTGACAGTGCCTGGAAGATCCCGGTGATCTATTCCCCGTGCCATGTCTGAAGGCTCTGCCCTCCCTCACTCCAGCTACCCTGCCTGGGACCCTTCCCCTACGAGACTGGATGTACTCACTCCTTAGGACCTCTGCATCCCCACTGCCAGGAATGGGCTTCCCCCACACCTCTCCTACCCTCTTTCTCTCACCTCCTTCAAATTCTCTGCCCAGATGCTACTTTGTCAATTAGGTCGGCCTGGACCACCATGTGATGTCCCATCCTCTACCACACTCCCCCCCACCCCGTGGTCTCCAGATCTCCCTTTCCCTGCTCTGTTTTTCTGTTTTCCATCACCTGTATCCCCTTCAACCACACTGTATTGTTTATTACGTTCATTGTTCTTTTTCTGTATCCCCACATTAGAATGTAACCTGCATACGGACAGGGACTTTTGCTCTGCTCTGTTCATTGATAGACTTAATAGGTACCTGGCATATAGGTTCTTAGGATATACTTGTTGAATGAAATTATTACAGATGATTTGAATAAGATGAAGCCTTGTTGGGAGCTCCAGGAAGAAGGCAAAGAGCAAGCTGAGGCCCAGGCTGGGTTGGGGGGACTAATCAACCCTCTACAGAGTCTAGATCCAGAGGCTTTGGGGACATGGTATATTTGAAGTCTGGTCTAGGGGGACATCTAGTTCCAAAGCTAGATGCAAGGCTGGAGTCGGGGCAGCAGGTCATTCCCATGAGTTTGTTGGACACAAACTGGGCAGTAGAGTTGCTGCATTCGCAGCATCCTCCCAACTGGGCAGTAGAGTTGCTGTATTCGCCCATGGTTTGTCCGCAAGTGGCTGGCCACTCTGGTTCCACAGAGGGCAGGGTCTAGAGCTGACCTGGGGTGCCTGTCAGTGGTACTCACCGACCAGAGCAGGCCTCCATCTCCCTCGCGGGACAGATGCCAGAAGGTGCTGTTCTCAGCCGGTCACAAAAAGGACCAAGGCCTTACTGCACAGATCTCCTCATTGTAAAAAAAACAAAAACAAAAACAAAACAAAACAAAAAAACAGGTGGGCATGAAAATCATGAAATTTGGAAGCTTTGTTAATTAGGTCAAAGGACACTGGTTTTATTTGCCCTCCCAAGAAGAAATGCATCCCCAGTCAGCTGCTGGATTTGAATGAACAGAATGGAGGCAGGCAGGAGCGGGAGAGGTAAACGATGTGTCATTTCACTGGAACCAGGTAGATTAAGTAACCTTGGCCCGTAAGCATGCCCCGAGAGTTTGATGGTAATTGATTTTCAGCGAAATAGTGACATTTTTAGTTGCATCTCTTCTCAAAGAGCAATGAATGGCATAGGAATTCTCTGTACACTTTTTCCAAAAAAAGGGCACTTCCTTCCTTTCATGCCCTTCCTTCCTTCCTTCCTTCCTTCCTTCCTTCCTTCCTTCCTTCCTTCCTATGAACATTGCTTCTGGTCAGTGCTTCTCCCTGCCCACCATGTGTTTGTTGCTGACATGTTTGCTCATTTTTGAAGGAACAGTCCATTATGGTGACGTCCACTTGGGTAAATCCCAACTTGTCAAAACTATCTTGCCTCTTTTCTCCCTCGAGGCTTAATAGACAATGTGTCCAGAATTTGACACCTCTCACGATATCTATGGCTGCTGTTCTGGCCCAAATTGGCACCATCTCTACCCTGGTCACTGTCAAGGGCCACAGCTGGTTTTCCATCTACCACACTGACCCCTCCAGTCTACTCTCAACACAACAGCCAGAGTGCTCCCGGCCGAGCACAGCAGTCCTTCTGATCGAGGCCTGCCTAACCACACCCATGGATGGTTGTCTATCAGTGGCTCAACTTCCTGGGACAGGATTCAAGTGTGTCCGAAAATACCTCCAGAGACTTGACCTTCCCCATAAATTGTTCAGGAGCACCGCCACTTCCTGCACAGTTTGAAGGTAGGGAACACAGAGGTGTGTCAGAAAGGGCTGCCAGACACTGCCCTAATCAGAAAAGATTACGCCAGTGTAGACGCAGAACACCCAATTTTATTTTTATAATGTGAGTTATTGTCTTGTGTGTTTGTGAGTCACTGAGGGTCGGCTCCGCTTGGATGTTGCCAACGCCTCCGCAGTGGCCTCTGACCTTTGTGGGTTTGGGTTGGTTCTGACTCGAGGCGAGGGTGAGCGGGCTCCAAACTTTGCACTTGATGGTGGTGTGTTACTCATTGCACTGGGGAGACAGATATTCCTGCTGGCTTCTCAGACTGATTACAAAGTAAGGCTAAGGTGGAATCATCTAGTTTTCTTTGCAATTCTATTGAAAAGGTAGGACAGTAGATCCTCTTACCCTATGAAAGGCTCATCGAAACTACACCTCATGCTACGGGAAACCACACACCCTTTTATCTCAACTTATTAAAACACTGTGTAAAGCGAAACTTTGTACCTCTCGGGGCAGCATGGCTTTATTTGACACTAGAAACCCACTTGAAATAGTGGTAAGAGCATGGACCAAAGTGAAGCAGCTCAGCTCCTGGAGCGCCTACGTTTGTAATGCATGATGGGGAGAGAGATCTGACAATGGACTTGAAGGCTTTTAATTATAATGGAAACTTCAAGACTTGTCTACGTTTCTTTGTTTGTGGAGTATTTTCTGCAGGTTCTCTGGAGTGACAGTCACGTTCACCTGCATCTCTTCATCAGGACTGCCCTGGCTTGCCGGCTGTTGGCTGGATCCCCAGGTACTTTCAGGGCAAGGACTGTTGTGTTAAAACCACCTGCCATCTGTTGGTGAAAATTTTTTGGATTCTAAATGATGAGTCACTTATTTCTCCTGCTGTTCCTTCTGCTGCCAGGACTAATTTACCTCTTGGACTGTAACAGGGGATATGCTGGGAAAACTGGTCTTGAAGCTTTGTCCTATGCAAAGTTCACATCCCTAAAGACCATGCTTCCCGGTGCCATCACTGGAAAGGTGGACTTGCCTTTGCATTTCCACAAGACGGCGAGGAGACAGCAACAGTGTATCTGACCCTCACTCCAGGGTCCTTCACGGATAAAGCTACCTCCACCAACTTCAGTCGCCTTGAGGTTGAGAGTCCCAAAGCAGTTCCACATTTCCTTGCCAATGCCAGTCACCTGTGAGTGACACAGGAAAGATCCTCAGTGGCCACTGGTTCAATGAATGAGGTCTGTGACTACAGAGTGGTCACCCAAGGCCACCAGGAGTAGTGTGCTGGGCCCAGGTTAGCCCATCAGGCCAGGGTGGCCATGTGGCAGTGCCACCTGTAGAGCCACCCCTCTGAAATTCTGATGGAGCTGTTCTTGCCAACCTCTGAAGGAGAGTACTTGGAATGATTTTTAGGAGGAATTCAGGAGACTCTTGCCATACGGAGCTCGGTGCTATCATAAAACCTGAAAGCAAGATCTGTGGGAAGGGTGGGAGCGGGGAGCCTGGGGACGAGCACTTGGATTTAACAGCGCAGCCAAGTGCTTTTCCCAAGAGGTCAATGGGCCCCTCTGTCCGCTAGAGCACGGTGGCTGGAGTCCTGCGCTAAAATAGAAGGCGTGCTTCTCCACTGACTCAGCTTCACGCAAATCAATTTTTATTGTTTCACCATCCTTTTGTCCAAAAGAAGTTTATTAAGGTGGCTCAAGTCTAGTTCTGGTCACGTGTCCTAAGATACCCTAAAATATTTCTATGTTTCATGCCTTCCACATTTTTTGCCACCCCCAAATCCCAAGCTAAATAGCAGCAGCAAAGCCCTAAGTGCAGAAGATTCTAGCTCCCTGGAGCATGCTCCGTTTCACTGAAGTTTTCTACAGATTTCCTGCCTGAAGAGATTACCGAGTCCCAGGTGGGTGGGATTTTATTCTTACCACAGAGTAGGTGTGATTTTGCAGGAGGCTCTTCCTCCAGCCTCCTAGATCAGAGGCAGATATGTGCCTGAGTCCTGGGTGGGAGGTAAACCTCCTGTACTGTGAGTACCGGGCTCGAGCCTCCCGTCCCCTCTGACATGGTCGCTGGTTGGGAGAGGTGGCCAGTTGCGTGGGCCTGCCTGAGGCCCTGCAAGCCCCAGCTGACCTTTGCAACCGAGATGGTATTAGGAAATTTTACCACACATTCCGAAATAGCCCACTCTCGAGTGATCTGGGTGGTGTGGGATGCGGGTAGGACAAGGCGAGCCTTCTTTAGAGGAGATGAAGTTGGCATTAATCTCGGTGGCTGAGTATAAATTTGCTGGAAGTAACATTTCCAGCCACATTCCTTATCTAGGTACAAGATGCACTTGCTGCTGAGGCTGTCACGCCGATAGGCTTCTAGAACGCCTGCCTTCCCTGTGTACTCAGGAGCAGAGAGAGGCGCATCGGTACTCGGGGCTTTGGGATGGCTGAGATCTTGAGGGATCAGTTTCCCTAATCTGGATGGCGATTTGGCTATAACGAGGATCCAGATGAGAGGTGGGACTCTCGCTGAACTCCCGATACAAGAGAACTTTGGCAAATTGTCCACGTCACCACTTCAGAGTTGGAAAACCAAACAGGCTAAGGCATTCAGATGTACTTCGTGCCCATCAGACACTTGGGCACACGGTCTCTCAGTACGGGGCGCAGCCAAGTGATGCCCAACAGAGGCACCCTTGGTCTCGGGAGGTTCTGAAATCACAGAACAGGGACACTGGTGTCCTCACACCAGGGAGTCTCTGTTTGAAGGAGGTGAGACGCTGAAACCATGTGTCCACACCCAGATAGGCCAAGGGGGGCCTCCGGTGCAAACTGGTACAGACTTGTAGGTTTGGGCGGTTCAAAATCAAAAAGATTCCATTAGTGACAAAAGCAAAGGAAATCAGATTCCACTGGTTTTTCTCAGTTTGGGAAGAATGTTGCATGCAGAGAGTAGCTACCGATATTTGCAAACCTACTTATTCTCTATCTAAGAGTAGCTACTTGGCTAATCCACGATTGCAGAAGCAATTTACTTTCTCGCTCTCAGACTATTTCAGAAATGTTGATGTGTTGGGGGATTTGTATTAGCAAAAGACCTGTTCTCTCCTCTGAAGCCACATCACACAAACAGTAATCCCCAAGAAACTCTAGCCACCCGATGCCAGCAAAGGGGGCTGCTTCTAAGATAGTGTCAACTGCCTGTTTCTTAAAGATGCTTGCGAGAAATACAAATGCCAGTCCGACATTTCCTGAGCCCTGGTTATTTACCAGACTAGAATCCTCTCTGGGAAGTGTTTAATCCTGCATCAAATACAGAAAGGCAAACCATTGGCTTCAAGAGAGCGAGGGTTCGTTGTAAAAGCAAGCAGATGCTCCCGAAAGGACCCAGCTCTGGGGAAAGGAGGAGGCCTGGTCACGGCGGTTTCAGGAACAGCCCGGGTACCTCGCCAGTTCGCCCCAGTGCTGGAGGGACTTTAACAATTGGAGGAGAACCTTCTCAATACGCTTGGCGCACGTGCAGATTTCACTCCTTCAGAGGAGGTGCTGTGAGGACGAGTCCCAAGAATCACAGGCGCACCAGGTTCGCAGGGCACTGGGTACCGAGCTGCCCGGAAGGCCACAGCACCCAAGCGTGCTCCTTACTCCGAGACCCAGGACTCCAGCTGGGTGGCTGTGGACTCAGGGCTCCCTGTCCTCTTCTTCCTGTGAGATGCCCAGCACCGACTTGTGGGGGATTTTGCACTCCTGCAGAGATCTGCTAAGGTCAGAGAAACGTCTCCTGGGCACCTCCATGGTCTCGACGCTGCAGTGGTGGTAGGTGGCCTGGTTGTTGCGCTCGGCCACAGCAACCACGGTCTGTAAGGCGTCAGTGGGCCGGAAATGGTGAACGAACCTTCGGCCCGACGGGGATCTGATGGCCAGCAGCAGCCTCGCCTCTCCGTCTGATGGCTCCTCCAGGTCTCGGGCCCTGGATGACATCTGTCTCCTGGTTCGGACGATGACTGTCCTCTCTGGGGAACAAGCTCGAACTCTGGAGTCTTCTTCGCTTGCCTTCATGGTGCCCGTCTCCTCCCGGTAGAGAGCCTGGATGCTGCTCAGCTGCAGCGAGCCGGCCTTTGTGGCCACTGCGTCCACAGAGCCCTCCTCCAGGGTCTTCCTGTTGATGGAAGGGAGGACTCGGTATTTATTGAGGGAGGAGGAAGCGCCCATGGGCACCTGCTGCAGCAGCTCGGGGATCTCGTCGGGCGCTCCCTGGTTTGGAGACCTGGGTGCGCAGGCTCCGGGTCTCTGGCTGCTTGGCGACTCACAGGGGACGGCCGGGGGCAGGGTGGCCGGCGCGCGCGGAGAGCACAGCTGGGCGCCCTGCGGACCCTGTGGTTTGTGTGGACGCGGCCGCGGCCGGCCCTTGGCGGACTTGGGCCTTGGGACGTGCATCTTTGCCGAGTCGGGCCGCCAGGCGAAGCCGTCAGCGGCTGGGCTGCCAACGGGGCTGCGTTCGGGGGCCGCTATGTTCACAGGGGCTTCTGTGGCCATTGCTCCTCAAGACCCCTAAGGAAGCGGAGGAAAGACAAGCCGCGGGTTAAACTTCCTGGGACTCTGGCCTCCAAGCCCTTCACCCCCAGGTGCCGGAATTAGTGCCAACCGGCATGGAGTTAGGTGTTTCTCTCTGGATTTCGAGCATGGGGAGAGGGGCACCTGCTGCCGTTTATTCCTTCGCTCGTTCATTCATTTCAATCACTTGGAAAAAAATCAGTGAACCAAGACCGAGGAAAGACAGGTGTTGAGTCCACAATGAGAAATTATTGCCATGAGGAAATAAAGTGAGAGTGACTGGCGGGGGGTGGGGGGGCTCATTCTTATTCTTATGGGGTGGGGGGCTTTAAACTGAGAGACCAAAGGAATGAGAAGCAACAAGCCATGTGACAATCTAGGGCAGGGGCTGGCTAACTTTTTCTGGGCATGTTTTCAGCTTTGGAAGCCACATGATCTCTGGTCCAATGATTCAGCCCTGCCCTTGCAGCCACTGACCCGGTTCCCCTCGCCGCCCCCAGGCCTTACCTGACTCTTCCTGTCTACCTACACTTTAATCTTACTTTGTTTTCCTTCCTCCTGTCTTTTCTTTCAACCTTGGTAGGTGGCTCTGCACAAATCACTCCATGTAAAAAAATCCCTCCACCACCCTAACTTTGTCACCAGGGGGATGGGAAAGGGGAGGGGGGCACTGTTGAAAATTGGCCCCTTGGCCAGAACTCACAGGGAGGTATGCAGGTTCTAGATGAGGGGCCAGCAAACCTTTTCTGTAAATGGCCAGATAGCCCATATTTACAGTTTTGACAGCCATAGGGTCTGTCACAACTCCACAAGTCTGCCATTGGAGGGTGACAGCCGCCATAGACAGTAGGTAAACGAATGGGTGTGGCTGTGTTCCCATAAAGCTTCATTTATGGACACTGAAATCTGAATTTCATACAATTTTCATGTGGCACAAAATATTCCTCTTCTTTTTTTTCACCCATTTAAAAGTATAAAACCTATTCTTAGCCCACAAGCCACATAAAACTGGCAGCAGGCCACATGTACCAAACTGTGTCTTAGACCAACTCCATAGGGGACTCTGGACACGTGCTGATTCTACAGATGTATGAGCCAGAAGGGCAGAGCAATTGCCCCATGGTCACAAAGCCAGCTATCAGCACAGCCTGAACTAGAACCTGGGTCTTGTGACACCAGGTCCTATTCTGGAGGACCTAGGCTTCACCTTCTGTCTTCCCGGCTACCTGGTGAACACTTTGAGGGCCTCTTTAGGTGGGTCTCCTACGCTAAGGGTGCTCATGAGTGCTAGCAAAATCCCACAGAAGCCCCGTGTTCCCAAGCTCGGTAGGGGCGTGGGCATTTCTCTACTCAGGCCAGAATTGCCAGATCAGGTCTCCTTCTCCCTCCTCACCACCTTGGTGACCCCTTCATTAACAAGGCTACCACCACCACCACCCCCCCAAGGCCCTGGTTACATCCTTCCCAGGACACTGTGGGGAGGGGGGATGTCTAGGGCTCCCCTCCTCCCTTGGAATCCTGACCACCACTGCACTGCTGCTTTCTGCCCATAGGTTGACCAGGTCTCTCCCCGCCCTCTAGAGACCTTCTGGTAACTTCTCAGTGCGTCACCATCCCCAAGAAGTAGCATATTTGAGTACAAAGGAACCAGGACCTGGTGTCCCAAGTCTGGGGTTCTGTTTCAGGCTCTGCAGAGAGTTAGCTGTGCTACCATGGGACCATCATTCTACCTTTCTGATACATCTCTTTCCCCATCTATAGAATTAGCCATATGACCTTGGAGACATTATTTAAATACCTCTAGCATCAGTCCCTTTATCCGCAACAGGATGGTAGTAATATGAAATAATGTAACCAGGGCTATAAGTTCCAGGCTTGGCTTAAGAAAAGGTAAGGTGCTTTTGCTTTTGTTTTTGGTTTTCTGTTTGTTTAGCGCTTTCTATCACTTTATGTCCAAAAGTCTTACCTGTTGCTGCAGAGCATTTTCCCCAGGAGAGGGAAAAAGTGGTTCTACTCCTAGTCACCTCTAACCAGCTGGGCTTATTTTGGGACGTTCACCTGCCCTGCCCACTGCACAGAAACGCCGGAAGGCTGATTTTAATGAGCTACAGCCTCTGAACTTGCCTCAAAAATGCAAAATAATGCTTTTCTAATAACGCTTTCTAATTCCACACTTTCATTGCATCCTCACCTCAAACTGACTCCACGCTACCTTTGTCACACAATCCTGAACAATGTAATGCCAGCCCTGCAGCTTTCCATTCTAACATTACCGTTCGACATTACCGTTCGGTGCCTCTCACCCATCTTGCCAAATTTTAGAAAGTATCCTCTCCCTCTCCATTAAGACCAGACCCAAACAAAACACAGTCTTCCCCTATATCCCCGAGGCACTAGCCAGTTCAAAAGCTGTCCTCCATTTCTTAAAAGCCTCTGTGTTCGCTCCACCCTGTCCACAGACGGGGTCTTTCCACACTCCCATCTTCCACTTCTCGCTAGGCTTTCACACCCAGTCTGGCTGCTGGGAGTTCAGGAACCTTCTCCTTGGCATGAAAAAAGCCTGCCCATCTCCTTGTTAATTTAATCTATTTTCTGATCAACTGTGAAAAACGTGGTTTCTTCCCTGTTGGTTTAGTTCTAAAGTCTTTCCCTTGCAATTAAGCAGCTCTGCACTTTAACTCAGGATGACACAAGAAGGTCATAATTGTCCAACTGTTCTGCCAAAGATAAGCTCAACTCGGGAACCAGCTCCCCTTCTCGGCTCACCCTCCCCGCCTCAAGGAATGGCTATTAATTTGCCACAGCTTCTACAGAATTATCACAGACTTGGCTTCTAACTCCCACACATGCCTCGGGAAGGTTTAACTGTCAGTAAGTTTGGTAACTTAGAAACCTCTTCCTTAACAACTTTGATGAGGAAAGTCATGTGTTCTTGCAGGCTCTCTGCTGGATTATTTTTAACAGTAAAACTTGAGTATGTGCATGCACTTTCTATACCTTTTGGTACTATATAATTATCCATGTTCAGGGGGTGTCATATTCAAGACACCCTGGTCATAAGATAACATGACTGCGAGCTATCTCAGAGAGAGAGAGAGAAAAAAAAAAAAAAAACCTCAATTATGACTAATTCCTATAAGCCCACTCATGGTTATTTAGAGACTAACACCTCCTTCAGGTAAAACCATTCCATCGAACCTGCTTTCATAACCCACTGCCTCCTCCCGAGCTCGGGGACCATCTGTTACATGGAGGGAGCACCAGCTCTCCCCAGCATCTATCCCATGGAGAGGGGAAGCAGGGGAAACAGGTGTTTGGGGACCCTGGGCCAACAGTGCCTCTGCAGCCACACCTTGGGTCCCCGAACCCTGCCCATCCCGCCCCTGGGGCCAGGAAGACTCACGCAGAGCCCATCATTATCCCGGCTCAGCTCGTTTCCCCACCTCTAGGCCTGGCAATCGCTCAACCACAAAGTGATTTGACAAGACCTAGGTGTAGGCATCCATCAAGCTGCCAGCTGATTAGGCAAGTGGCCTGTTTACTTAAACAGAATAGCTGCACCCCAGAGGCTTGCTAGCAGTCAGGAAACAAACATTGGTAACTGTTTCCAGGGAACTGCCAAAAGGGCAGGCACCCATTCCTTAAGATTACTCACCCAATCAACTGGAAAGGGAGAACATGTGACAGGAAAGGCTGAGGCCATCCTCCTGCTTTCCTAAGGAGCCCCCCCCCACCCGCCCCTCAGCACAGGGTCAGACCACCCTCATCCACTCACAGCCCAAATCTAAACCCACGGTAAACGCAGTAAAATACACCCACCCACGTACCATCTGCTGATGTATACCGAGGATGCATACATTTGAATTGGTCTTTTAAAAATGTTTATCAGTTAATACTATCCCCTGCCAATCCCCACCCCGCCCCCCTGGTGAGGCTGTCAGGATGAAAGGCATGAAAGGCACTCAGAAGAATCAACAGGAGATGGTAGTTGGCCTGAGCAGGAGAAAACTTTGGTACCATTCCCAGTTCTACCCCCGACTAAATGAGTAGAATGCACTGTCCCACGCAGAGTGCCACGTTTCAAAGGGGGAGTGGAGAAATTGGACCGCAAGCCATCAAGTGATCAAAGGTTTGGAAAAGGCAGTGGGGACGGTTGCAGGAGCAGCGTGGGGAGGGGCAGGTGGAGGAGGATAGCTGCAGACGATCTTCCAAGTGCCCGCAGGCCCCTCTAGACCGAAAGGGGCTGGAACAGCAGAAGCAGGCATTTGGGGGAGGGGCAGGAGGGGACGTCTAGAAAGTGAGAGGCGCCCAGGTGAAAGAGCACGGGTCTGGGGGAGCTCCGGTCTGGTCTGGTTCGGGCCTCTCGGTGTGCGGGACGGCCTCTGGTCCCCGCGGGTCGGTGTCCCCGTCCAGGCCCCGGGGCTTCCGCGGAGCCCGGGAGCTGCCCCATTCCTGCAACGGTGAGCTGGGCCGGGCCTGCGTGGCCCCGGGAGTGGCCGCTTCTCCCCGGGCCCGTCCTGTCCCCGGGGCGTCGCCCTGGCCGTGACCCTGGCGGTGGCCGTGGCCGGCGCGCTCACCTGCCGCTGCTCCATCCTTGCTCCATCCGCCGCGGTCCGCCGGCTCCAGCCGCTGGTAAACAGCCCGCGTCTCCCGGGCAACGCGCCCGAGGGGGCCACGTGCTTCCTTCTGGGCCGCCCAGCCCGGCCCTGGGGCGAGCAGGTGGGGAGGGGGGCTCCTGGCTCCCGTGACCTCGGGGCAGGCCCCAGCCCTTCAGTGTTCCCGGCTTGGGGGGCAGCTGCTGGACTGGTTTCCTGCGAACCCTACAGGCTGCCAGGGTGCTTCTAGGGCATGGGTCCAGCTGGGGCCTTGTCTGTCCTCAGGGCAACCCCTCCAACTTCCTCATCAGCACCCCCACTTCCATCCCTTCCTTGGTATCAATTGCATCTGCCCCTGCTCTGCCCCTCCTCACCTCTACCCCTACGCTTCTGGCAACCCCAGTCACCGCTACCCATTTGTCTTTCACCCCACGGTGGAAACCCCAGCCCGTTGCCCTGTGCCCTTTCTCCCCGCCGCGGCCTACCTCTTCCCTGCCCTGTCCAGCCCGAGGCCCTCTACCCAGACCATTCCCTTAGGAGAGTCCCCCTTGCGCTTCTCCGGGGGCCTCTCCATCCCTCCCACCTGAGGGCTGATGGAGTTTCCATCCATCAGTCCACCCACACCCAGGGGCTGGAGAAACCTTGACCAGCCGTGGTCCTGGGGGTAATGGAAAGATGTGGTCTCCAACTTCTACTGGACCCTCAACACTTCAGAAGAAATCCTTCCACTTCCCACGGTTCCGTCCTGTCTCCTCTCTCCTCCGCGGTGACTTCAGACCCGTCCTCTCTCCTGAAACCTCTCCTCTCTTCCCTCTCCCTGCCCCTCCTCCCACATAGAAGAATCCCTACTTCCCTCTTCAGGGAGAAAGTAGAAGCCATCCTATGGAAGCCTTCTTAATGTCCTGCCATCAGACTACACACTTGCCTGCCTTCCTCCCTCTCTCCTGCTCGAGTGGGAGGGGACACGTTCTCTGACTCTGTCCAAGACCTACGGCTCCTCCAGACACCACCCCTACCCCCACCCCACCCCCAGCCAAGCCAGTTCCCTGCCACAGGGCCACACTCCAGCATTGCTCCTGCTGTCCCCGATACCTGGAAGATCCTTCTCCATCCTCCCCACACTTGGCTTCCTCCTTTCTTTTGCCTAATGCCCACTCACCCTTCAGATCCCAACTTGATGGATGAAGACTCTTCCAAAATGGAATTGAGATGGCTTCAGAAGGAGCCCTTACTGGACTATTATTGCCTGCCAGGCACTGTTCTAGATTCTTGGAATATGCAGATGAATAATTTTGTGACTACATTATTGGAAGATGATGTTAGTAGACATCCAAGAACCAAATTATCAGTGGAGAGGATTAGGATTCATTACCTAGCATTGTGGCCAGATATTTGCTATCTAGTGTATCCCAGACGCATGGACGCAGGATTACAGTAGGGCACAACTCTGACCCACCCACAAGATGGTCACAATTTGGTTAAGGAGGCCTGTCACACACCCCTAAAGAGTTACAAATCAGATTGTTTTCCATACAGTTTGAGCCAAGAATGGAAGAGCGGGCGCAGGCTGGACGTGATGATGTGCCAAGCGATTGGTGCTGACAGGAAGTTTTTCAGGCCCAGGGAAGGAGGGGATCATTTCAGCAGTGATGTTTCTTCCCATCTCAGAAAAGCAGTACCTGATTGTGGGAGCTGTTGGGGGGCAGGCCTCCTGCTAGGGTCACCCGCTCACCCGCCCTGGACATCCAGGGTGGCATCTGAGGCCCCAAGAGGTTGCAGGAGGTGGCGGTCTTAGGAGCTGTTGGCTTTGCAGCTCCATGCTGGTGGCTTATTTCTTGTAAACGATTCTGTCAGAAATATCTAAGCAATGCTCTTCAGGCCTTCGACGCCCACCCAAAAAAGATTAAAGTAGATTCTTCATCAGCTATTTTAATATCACCTAAGAATTATGCAATCTTTTGGAAAATCAAATTTGCTTCTCACCGTGTGTGTGTGTGTGTGTGTGTGTGTGTGTGCGTGCGCAGGGAAATGGTGCTTAGGCCTAAGGTCTGTTTAATATTTAACAGTATGGGCCCTTTGGTCTCTGGTGCCATGTGATGTGCAGTGCCAGGGGGAGGCTGGAGGGAAAGAAAGGAAGCCAACTCGCCAATTGCTGTGCCTTCCTCCTCTTTAAAGAGATCTACCTTTGTCTCCCCTTTTCCTTTAAAGAGCGTGTCTTCAGAAGACAAACCCTATAATGCCTGGTCTCTGGTGGAACCGCAAAATGGATTCTCAGGAAATGTGGCCAGAGGTCCCTGCACCACCAGCTTAAATGTGGACTCATCCTCCTTTCCAGCCACGGTTGCCTTACTCCTCCACTGACTCCATGAGTTCCAGCCAGCTTGTTCCCCAACTGGGCCTTCAGTCTTTTCATCTCCAGGGTCTTTCTGCTCTTGCCTGCCCCACCCCACTTCCTTTCTCGAAGTTAATCCAAACTTACTGATCCCCTGTTAAAAAGTCTCCTTTTTCACGAAGGCCTTTCCTGACCACCTCCTCCCCACCCCCAAACTTCATGGGCTTTGGCTGATCCCTTTTGGTCTAGTGGAACATGCCCAGGATGGCACCATGCACCCTCACTACGTCAGTTCCTCCCATCTTCAGTGCTCTCTTCCAGAAAGGCATCATTGGTCTCCTTTGCCATAGAAAACAATTGACCTCAGGGTCCCTCAAGTTAATGAGTGGGAGAGCAGCTCCAGAACCCCAGTCTGGCTGATTCCAAAGCCCACTCTCTGTACCCCCAGAGCCCCACCCCGGCATTCCCACATGGCATCTTTACCTGTACCTACCTATTGCACTGGTGGTGAGGTGGCCGGTATGGCCCCTGGAGTCCAGGCTTGAGTGTGAATCCTGGCTCCACCGCTTGCTAGCTGGAGACCTTGGGTAGCTGATGACACTTCTCTGGACCTCAGTTTCTATCTCTGTAAGAATGTAGGTGGTAAGAATGGGAGTGTGGCAAGGGTGAAATCAGATTCAACCTGGAAAGTTCTTAGCACAGTGCTGGGCACTTGGTGAGCACTTGGTGAGAACTAGTGCTCATTATCATGTTGGTCTCATCCTACAATGTGCCCCTGCTTTAGTAGGGTATGAGCTCCTACAGGGAAGGAGCCTGTGCCTGTGTCTGAGTCCCCTGCTTGGCTGACACAGTGCCTGCTTCATGGTAGGTGCTCAGCAAATCAGAGTTAAATTAATGAAGAGGCAATGCTGATTCCATAGCTGGCTTTTCCACTGAGGGACTGGCTAGGTGCCACTTGGTATCCCCCAGGGATATCTAGTTTGAAGTCTAAATGACCTCCCCCAGGTCTGGGCTCAAGGCAGGAGCTTCCGTCTCTTGGCAGCTGGTCCCCAAAGAGCAGTTGGCCTCTTTTTGAACTAGCAGCCTCTAGATTTTGGAGTCTATACCCAGTGTCCTATTCTGTCCTCGATCCCACCAGATGTGTCGATTGAGACCACGGATAACCTTGATCTCAGAGGGGGGGACCAGGTGTGTGCTCTGGTAGGGAGGCCCAGAGGCTGGCACAGTTACTATATATCCTGATGTTTTGGCTTCCCAAGGGGACCTGCAAAAGGGAAGTTTCTGGGTAATGAAATTTAGCTCTTAAAGTACTACAGGTTTCTACGGTTTCCCCATATTATTGGAAAACATCCATAATGTTCTCCTTTCCTGTCTTCTTAAACAAAACATAGCAAACATGGTAACTCACCTTGGCTACTGTTGACTAATCCCAGGTTGTTATCTCTGGAACTTGTTGAATCTTGCTGGCAATCCACAGGGGGTCAGGCGCATTGTCTCCACCTGACAGATGATGCAGCTAAGGCTCAGTGCACTTCAGTGGCTTTGCCAGGAAGTATAGAGCCCTGCTCCAACCCTCTTCTCCAACAGAGAATCTGAAGTTATTTGCCTTGCGCCTTTGCAGTCTCTTATACAATGCAGCCTTTTCTTGACGACTTGACATCAATAATCACTCCAAGCTGATGTAGCTAGAACCATCTGCCCCTACACTCGGTGGCCCCAGGTCCATAGGCTTGGTCAGTTCTTGTTTTGATCACTCCTGTCTCTCCCTTGCCTGCCTGCCTGCCTGCCTACTAACAGCCGCCACTGTAATCCCCTTCCTGTTCTTCCGCTGGGGCCGAGAAAGAGAGGCTGACCCCTTGCTGGCATCGTGCCTCAAATAAGAGTGTTCGTGGCATCTGCTTGGATGCTTGGGTAGTTTTGGTTTTGTTTTCTCAGCCCTGTTTTAGATAGGTAGAGCCCCTCGGCCCAATGACCCACAGGGAAGCAGACAGCTAAAGGTTAGGGATGCCGCCTTTGGTGTTGACACACCTGAGTCGAGTCCTGGTTCTGTCGATTTGCAGGACAAAATGCCTAACCTCTGCCAGTCTCTATTCTTTCATCGACAAGCTGGGTTCATCATCTAGGCCACGTTGGGAGCATTAAAAGAGGGTTTAAAGAGATAATCTACAAGCTGTGCTTAGCCCCATGCTGGCCCCCAGTAGGGGATAGTTTTGTTTATATTTCTGTAACTTGAAGCATGATCATATTCTGATCATTCATGCATTCATTCATTCCTCAAATATTTATTTACTTCCATCTCTCCATGCCTGGCTTCCTTATCTGCACCATGGAGGTAATAGCAGTATTTCTCCAGCTGAAGGCCGTGAGGACTTAATGAGTAACTGTATGTCAAGTGCTCAGAAGCCACCCAGGGTGTAAAAATGGGACACCACCAAAAGTTCCCATCCTCACCATCAGTACTAGTGTGTGTCAGGCCCCACCTGTGCTGGTTAGGTACTAGGGATAAAGAGGTGAACAAAATAGAATGATCTTTCTTTCCTCCTTATTTACTCCACGGGGAGAAAAGCCAACCCATGTGTCAGCATAGTCTGTAAGATGAATTGGTGGGTCTGAGAGCGGTAGCTCACGGAGACCTGCCAACTTGCTGGCTGCTCCCCCAGAGGCTGGCATTGGAGTCCATGCTGCCTTCCCTACCATGTTCTTGCCCTTCATCAGATCCCTGGGCTGCTGGCCCTGTGCTCTTGCTTTGGGCTCAGCACAATCTAAAGCACCTGCAAGCAATCAGTCAAAGGGACGAGCCATGCCGGTCTTGCCTAAGTCATAGTGTGAAGGCCGGTGTCTGTGAAAATGCCTCAGAATGCCACATGGGCAAGAGGTCTAGGCAGGGAGCCTGGCGAAGTAGAAAGAGCACTGAATTTGGAAGTTGGGACCAGAGGTTCAGTCCTGGTCCTGCCACTTGGTAGCTGCGTGTCACTTTTCTCTGAACCTTGCTTTTCTCAACTGCCAAGCAAGAAGGTGATAGGCTCTACCTAGTAGGGTCACGTGGGGAGCAAAGGAGTGGAATATAAATTTAAGATAATTCAAGTCCCCTTCAAACCCATCCTTTTGGACGTGAGTTCACTGCTTATCACTCTACATGGGCTTAGATTGGCCTCCCAGGACACAAACCCTGAGACAGAGAAGTGCATTCTCAGGAGGCTCCTAGGAGAGACACCTGTCAGGAAGTGAACAAAGCAAGACTGGAGAGAGGGAGAAGCTGACACACAGGAAGAAACTGATGTTCAGAGAAGCTGACACACAGAGGGAGAAGCTGGCACACAGAGGGAGAGGCTGGCATACAGAGGGGAAAGCTGGCATACAGAGGGAGATGCTGACATGGAGAAGCTGGCACACAGAGGGAGAAGCTGATACAGAGGGAAAAGCTGGCATATAGAGGGAGAAGCTGACACACAGAGGGAGAAGCTGACACACAGAGGAAGAAGCTGGCATCAGAGGGAGAAGCTGACACACAAAGGGAGAATCTGGCACACAGAAGGAGAAGCTGGCACAGAGAGAGAAGCTGGCACAGAGAAGAAGAGCTGGAGCACAGAGAGACACTGATTTCATTACCAGTAACGCACCCAGGTCCCTTTCTTTGTCTCTCCAAAACATCATCACCTGCTCATTTAAAAGACGTATGTGCCTTCTTCTTGGACTAAACCATCACACGGTTATTTTTGCAGATTCAGAAGAGGAAAGGGAGCCAGCCCAGAGAGATGGAACCTAATTTAAAAACCTCCCTGCGGCACTTGAAACAGAGACTGGCTGGGACCAGGACTGGTCAGGGCCTAGCCGGACAGCCTCCAGCAGAATCTGGGCAGAGAGGGCCAGAGGTAGCAAAGACCCCTGATGAACTGGCCCTGGGGCTCTGCAGCAGGACACTCATTTTGAAGTTTTCCTGGGAAACTTTGTCACAGAGAGTAAATCTAGCCAAAGCTCTGTACCTGCCAAATTCTCTGGGCTCAACGGAGCTATTGTTCATACTCCAAGTCCTGCTGTTATCAGATCTAGCCTGATTTCTGATGGGCCACATCAAGACCACTTGAATTTAGAGAGAGCTGTTGCCAGAACGGGGGTAGGGGTGGGGGTGGGTCCTTGGGATGACAGGGGATGCCCAGCCCTCCTCTGTTGTCCTGTGGGAAGCGAGCCATGTATGGGGACCCTTACTGTTGCTAAGAGTAATAAGAGGGGTACGTTTCGCTGTCACAGCATTTCACAGTATTGAGCAGCTTTACCTCCATTGTTTCCATAGGTCCCCCCAAGTCGTGAAGCTGGGGGTTATGTGGATTCAAGGAAGCTGTTCTGACTCTTGTTTCTCTGTCTCTAAAACTACTACAGAGCCTTTCAGGTTATAAGGATTAACTCATGGAATACCCGTGAAGACCCTAAAGAAAACAGTACCTGGCATTAAGTCACGTCTTAATAAATGTTCGAAATTACTGATAGGAATTTTAGACTCACTTGATAGGAGAGGAAGCCAAGATTCAGAGGGGCTAAGCTCCTGAATGAGATACCTGATACCAAGGAAGAAAGACATGGGCAGGGGCCCACCGTGCAGGTGGGGCTAGACTTCCTGGCGCGAGATTTCCATCATGGACCCCCCCCCCCCACCCACCCCAATGACTGTAAACTTGGGAACAGAGGAAATGCTGACTCCTCAAAAGAAAAAAATAAAAAGAAGGAGTTGAAGGGATGATGTTGCCAGAAAAAGAAAAGAAATACTTGCACTTTTCAGACAACTGAGTCCTTCGTATCTTTATATTTAGGTCTAAATACCAGAGGGGGGATCATATTCAAAGATAAATAGTTTTGAAAAGGATCCCTTTGCTCTGAGCCCTGCACTGTGATTGGGGTTTTGCACCCACATGGCCTCACCTCATTTTGGTCTTTTTCAGGAGTTCAGCTGGCAGAGGAAGGTGTGATCCTGGTGCCTCTGACCCCCTGGTGTCCTCGGGAATGAAGGCCTTTGGGGTTCTTGTGGTCTTCGCCTCCTGCTGTAAGTAGTATGGAGCTGAGAGAGCTCCAGGGCGTCCTCCTGTCTGGGTGCTTCTATGTCTCTGGGTGGCCCCTCCTGATATGGTGTCGAGTGAGGGGAAAATCAGGTGTCACTCAAAAGAGAATCAGGAGTGGAACAGGCTCCCACCAAAGTCCTCCTCCTTCTGTTTCTTCTACAGAATGGATTGGCCCCAGAATTGGGACCTCAGAAGACTTCTAGAAAATCAAAGATTCCTAACCATTTGCCAAGAAAAAGGGTCTTTGACTACTGTTTTACCACACACCCCCTTTGGGAGCCTTTTTTTTTTTTCCTTTGGATGCTGGTTGGCTTTGTTTAAAGTCATGTAGATTCCAGAACAAAAGCACAGACATATATCGAGCTAATTTAAGGACAATTAATGCTCATCAGAAAGGCTCTCATATGGTGACTTATGGAATAATGTGTAATTATAAGTCATTGCTACCAGGAGATCAGATAACACACCTCTGCAAAGTGAAAAAGAACTTACTAGGAAACAGTGTTGGGTTTGTTGGGAAACGCTCTGACTCTGGTTTGATGAGTTTGATTAGTAGAGATTTCTCGGGGTCTGTTTTTCTGTTTCAGCTGCGTAGCTTTCGGGTCCCCAAGTCAAAACGCCAAAAGCAGAGCTCCCGTATTCCCTTAATCCATGGTGGAATTTACAGTTTTCAAGATCATGGTGGGTTTGGGGGGGTCCCCATAGGCAGGGAGGACCACTTCCACAGCCCCCGCGGTGACCCCCCTCCCCAGATCAGTGCCAGAGGCGACCCTGTTCTCTCTCTCTGGTGCAGAAGGGTGGAGGGGGGTTGCTGCTTGGACAGCAGTGACCACCCCAAGCTTCCATCCCCTCTGCAGTGCTTCACGACAACAAAACCCGCAGTTTCACAAGGGAAGTCTCTCGTGAACGTTTCCCAAAACCCTCTATCTCCGTTTTTCTTCCTTAAGTTCATGTTTGCATGTTATTGTATCGCAAAATGAATATCTGCAGGCAATGAAAAAGTAAAATAAGTGATTATCAACAAGATAAAGCCACCTCTCAGCCCTCCCAGGCCCACCTCTCATCCCTCCCAGGCCCCAGAGGCAACCGCTCTTAAGAGCCCGATATACATGCTTCTAGGCTTTTCCACACATACATTTCAAATGTTTTAATAGAAAAGTAATGCATGTTCATTGTAAAAAAAAAAAAAAAGTCAAACAGCCTTAAAGTATATAAACGGTGCCTCTCATCTTCTCCACCTACTTCCTCAATCCCACTGCCCAGAGAGATTGCTATTAAAAGTAGATGTTTTCAAGTCACCATTTAGTTATTCTCCCGTCAGTGGATATGTGGGTGGTGTTCAATTTTTTGATACCACAAGGGACGCGCTGCAGCAAATATCCCTGTGTGTGTGTGTGTGTGTGTGTGTATATATATATTCTTCCCCCACTTTCATAAACATTCTGTAAAAAAAAAAAAAAAAAGTAGATTGAGGGTATCTTTTCTGCCTCTTAAGTATTTTGTGTCTCCTGGGAGATTATAATTGCCTGATGATATTTGTAGGTTTTGGCATCTCAGGCTTTGAACTTTTCCCGTTAATGTTGTATCAGACCCAAGGGTGTTTCTGCCTAGGATGGTGGTTTTTCACTTTGCGGGGGAAGACATGGTTGGCAGTAATGTCCCGAACATCATGGAACCCGGGTTCTCAGCCTCAGCTAGCAGGAAACTGGCTGTGGGACACAGTGTTCGGATCCTATTACCTTCCCCATGAGAGGGGCTGATGATCCCAGCCGTGCCCACATATGGGGGCATGTTTTGGGGTCTCCTGATGTCCTGGATGCAAGCCCTCTGGGTACAGGTCGCCAGGCTGGGCTTGTCCTCACCACCCTGTTGTCTTCTTTCTTATTTTCTCCCCGGCAGTGATGTCTCCTGCCCACAGCAGCTTCTGGCAGTTTCAGAGGATGGTCAAACACATCACAGGGCGGAGCGCCTTCTTCTCGTATTATGGATATGGCTGCTACTGTGGTCTTGGGGGCAAAGGGACCCCCATGGATGACACTGACAGGTGAGTCCAGAGGCTCCAGGCCTGCCTTCCTCTGATTTGCACTGAAACCCAAGCCTTCGGGGTGGGGTGGGGGGGGCAGGGTGTTAGGACTCTCGCACTGCAAGGAGCAGAAGCCCGTCTGGTTTGCCGCTCTGCAGCCGCCATCTTGAAGCTCTTGTGTTGGAACAACACGCCCCGAATTCTCATTTTGCACCAGGCCTCGAAAATTATCTAGTCAGTCCTGCTCAGAGCCCCAGAAACATTTGCACTTCTCAAACGTCACAGCAAACGTGATCTTCTCTCAGCAACCCAGTTTTTAGGATTAGAGCACAGCAAGACTGCCCTGCTGTCTCCCGGGCCTAATTCCACATTCCGGGAGAGAGAATCCCGGTGGCCCAGTTTGGAAAAGTTGTCCATCTGGGCGAGGCCACATGGTCCAACGTGGCTGCCAGGCCTACTCTTCAGCATGGGGATGGGGAGCGTGAGTCCCAAGAAAAAGTGGAGGTTGGCATAACCTGGCGAGGGCATGGGGAGGTAGGTGACAGATAGTTTGCACGTCATTCATTTGAAGGGAGAAGCCAGGTGTTTCTTGCCACTTTGAACCTCACGTGGACAAATACGTACCTGCTGCAGGGACTGAAATGTCGCTCTTGGAGCTTGATTCCTCTGGGCTGGACTCCTGAGAGCATGGAATATTCTAGCGGGAGGGACCCCAGAGCCCTGCAGGGGACCTGACACTACCCATCATGTGTGATTTGCATATAGGGCCTAACTTAATCCTTACATCCAGTGGCCCGGGCAGTTACTATCCCCATCTTACAGGCGCCAACCGTCAAGACCTGCTAAACCTCCTGGCAATGTCTAAAGACACACCAGCCCCTGAGTGGCCAAGTCAGGATCTGAACAAGAATTTGCTCATCCCCCAGTCCCGGCCCATTGAGGCTCTGCGCCTCCCCTTTCAAGCCCAAAGGCTGATGAGAATTTTAAAGCACCATGAGACAAAGATGACAAACAGCAAAGAGCCCACTTGCAGGGAGTGATGAGGACAGGAAGGACCGAAGTGTCTGGTCCGGAGCATTTGCTTTTCCCTGTCTTGGAATCCAGCCCCCGGTCTCGGCCCTCCTGCCCTTCCTTCCCTGGCCAAGGCAGGCCCACCTGTTTTCTCTTCTTGGTGCTCTCCCTTTTCCTGCTCCAGGCCACTTTGAACATCGTGAGAACAAAATCTAAAGGACTCTGGGGGTTTTTGCTGAGCCCTGTCTCCTCAGGGACTATCACAGTGCTTGGCACATAGCGGGTGCTTAGGAAAAAGTTCATTCCATGAATGACCGAGTCCCACGGACCTAGGTTTTGGCCCCAGGTCTCTCATTTTCCAGCTGGATAATTTTAGGAAATTCCCCTCTTAGGATCTCATCTCCTCCTCTACAAAAGAGGGATGATGATCACACTTCGCGGGGTTTCATAGAGGAGCTAATGAGGTAGCAGAAGTTTCTAGAAAGAGCTCACTGCCAGTTAGTGGTTATGTTTATATTGTTAATATTTTTAGGGACTTCCCTCCTTATTGTCAATGCCGTCTCGCTCCAGGGAGGAGATGGGGGAGTCCTTTCCAGATTGCACCCTCCGTCTCCACCCTGCTGATGCCCCAGGGCCCACCCACTGGGGAAACCCCTCACCCCCTCTGGTCTGGCCCCCAGATGCTGCCTGGCGCATGATTGCTGCTACGGGAAGCTGAAGCAGCTCGGCTGCCAGCCTGTGCTGAACGGCTACCAGTTCCACATCGCCAACGGGACCGTGGTTTGTAAGTAGCCCTCTCTATGGGGAAATGGCTTTGAACCCGGGCCTCTCCTTAACGTCTGCCTCCTGGCAGAGGCGTGCTTTGTGACAAAAAGTGACAATTCTAGGAATCAGAGCTTCCTGGGAGCCCTTGCTTGGTCTCTGGTCTCTCCTGTCCACGCTGTCTCTCTAGCACCCTCTGGGAGCATGCAGCCCCATGCCTGGGGTATAGTACTTGCTCAATAAATAGTTGTTGACTTCAGATTACACTGAATCTTGCAGCTTTGCCTGGCAACTGTTGCCGTTGAGAACATTCCTCCTTAGGTCTGTCATGTGTCACCTAAGCAGCTCATCTGTCTTTCGGTTGGACAAATATTTGTTAAGGGTGACTACATGCCAAGCATGGGTAGGTGCCCTGGGAGACACAAAAGTAAATAGGAAGGGTCAGGGAAGGGAACTCATGTGTCATCGAGGCCATTCAAGGAAGAGAGCAAAGGACAGGGTGGGCCAGTACTGAGTGTCCAGCAGGTGGGGAGTGGCCCCTGATACCCTAGAGCATATCTCTGGGGCTGCTAGGGTGTGGGTGTGTGTAGGGCAAGTTTGGTCAAAGCACATTTGAAGTCACTGGGCCTTCTCGTGAATGCCCTTCATTCCAATGGCACCAGTGGTTTGAATGCCCTTTAGGGCAACTGGCTTCCTACCTGGCCTTGTGGAGGTGCATGGACCCCTTTCCTCCCTGTGCGTATTTGTGCTCAGCTATGAATGTGTCGTAGTTCACCTGTCTCTTCCCCAGGTGAGGGAACCGCCACCTCCCTTCCCTTCCTCTCTGCTCAGAGCCCAAACCCCAGCGCCTCCTACCCAGAGCCCCAGCTCAGGACACAGCAAGATTGACCAAGCGTTAGGGCTGTGGGGTGTCCGTGGTCCAGTGATGAGACCTGAGTCTTGGGGGGTGGGGGGCTCAGACCCCTGCTTCTCAGCCTCCATGGCCCCCAGCCCCCAGGCACACTGTCGACAGGGAGAATCCTCTTTTTCCCACGTGAGTTCAACGAGGCTTCTGTGTCGGAGCTCTCTGGCCATGACTGTGCTCACACCAGAGCAATGCGTCTTCTGGGAGGTCCCCCAGGCCGCGTGCAGGGGATGGGATCCGGACCTAGTGAGGGGTGGGGGCCAAGGGAAGGAGGTCGGAGGTTTCCCCCAAAGTATTGTTGACTTTGGCACATGATGCCATTGGAGGCAGAGACCGACTTTCTGGCAGCCTCTTCCCACCTTTCCGGGCCTCACCTGGCAGGAGTCGGGGTTTGGACTGGGTGCACACACACACAAAAGGGGCTTCTGACTCTTCTCAGCCTGGTTTATGGTCTCACTTCCCTATGGTTTCTTCTCATCTCTTTTCCTCTTGATCATAACATATGTCATGTCAAGCGTTACCTTAAAGTGCTTGAAAAGTTATCACTTTTAGAGAAAATGTACTTGAGGAGCTCTGTCCTCTGATGCCCCCATAAGGTTCAGGGACTGAGGAAGAAGGGAAAAGGTGATCTGAGGAGGGAAGTGGAAATTCAGTAGGTGCAGAAGACCTGCCTGCACCCTGGTCCCAGGCTCAGGGCAAGCCTCTGCCCTCTGCACCTGGAGCAGCTTTTTTTTTTTTTTTTCTTTGAGCAGCTTCTTTAGCAATCCTCTTGCCCCTCCCATGTAGGGCCAGAGCCACAGCATGGGGGCCCCAGGAGATGCAGGAGAATGATCTGGGGTAGAGGCTGTAGCCCACCCCCCACCCCCGAGGTGGCACATGGAAACATCTTCTGCTTGGCACCTGCTGGGTGGTGGTGGGAAGTGCAGGCAGGGGCTGAGAGCTGGGCTGGAAAGTTTGCAGCCTGGGCTGTGCTTTCCACCGATGCTGCCAGGAAGCCAGTTGCTCCCAAAGCTTGAGCAGACCTTCTGGACTCCAGAGCCCTGCTTAGGGAGTTAGCACGGGGAGGAGACGGATGCTTCCCCATCACCACCAGGGCATCACCATCCTCCTCCTCAGCTGCCCCAGCCAGTGCGTACCAGGCCAACTCCCCCATCCGCCCCACTCCACCTGCCAAAGCCCTGCTACCAGGAGCAGGGCTAGGAGCTGGGTGATCTGGGTTCTCATCCTGGGTCTGCTGCTGCTACATGCTGAGCCCACGAACCAGACCCAGTCACATTCATTTACTCATCCACTATTGCTTGAGTGCCTACTGGATGCCCATCCAGGGCCAGCGCTGTGCATGGGCCAGGGCACAAAGCAAGGCAGCCTTAGGTCCTGTTTTCCTGGCATTCTCCAGGGCTGAAAGCGCCCTTAGAGACCCTCTAGACCAACCGCTCATTGTAGGGACGGGAGGCTGAGGCCCAGAGGGCATAAGAGTTTGATCTGAGTAACAGGCAACATTAAAACACATGTGTCTTCAGCCTTTCCAATGCTCTGGAACATACTGCTTGGCCTGAGTTTCCTGGGCTTGATATACATAAAATAGGTATAAATGTACATAAAATATACATAAAATAGGTATATTAGCAACAGCTTCAGTCTGTGAGCATCCGTGATAGACACTTTACACACAGCACCATAACCTCCAGGATACATCTTTGAGGTGTGGGCATGGTTATCAAGAGGGATCCTGAGGCTCAGAGAGGTTAGCTGAGATGGCCACGGTCCCACAGCCAGGAAAAGAAGAGCCGCAAGTTGGACCCACATTGTCTGGCCGCAGAGCTGGTGCCCCTGTCTCACACTGCGCTCCCCAGCAGCATGGGGCTGACGGGAGGGTGTTGGGGGGATGCACTTTGTTCCCATGAATGCAAGTCTTGCTGTCAGCAGCATGCTCATCAGAATGCTCATTGCCAGCCCAGGGGACAGAGAAAAGCAGATGGAGACTCGGCTCCTCCGTGATGCCCCAGATCTTTCTGTTCTGAAAGATCTTCTGAGCTTTATGTACCCTGCTAAGAGGCCCAAAGAGAGCACATCCTTTGGAGTCAGGCAGAGCTGGGTCTGTATCCCAGCTCCACCCCTTCTAGCTGGATAATTGCACAACTAGCCTGGGCCTTAGTCTCTTCATCTGTAAAATGGGGTTAATAATCTGTACTTCATAAAGTTACCAAAGTAACCCAGATAAAGGGTCAGGCCCATAGCAGGTGCTTAGGTAATGCCTTTCCTTTTGGAAGCTGAGACTTCTATGTGCATCTAAGTTTTCTTTTCCCCTTTTGACTTTTGCAGAAGAGCACTGGGATTTGCTTCATTACTGTTAGGAGATTTCTCTGAAGCATCTCCTCTGCACCTGCAGCGCCTCAAGCTACTATCATTAACTCCTAAGGAAGAAAAGCTCTTCCCTCACCCCAGTTCCACCGGGGTTCAAAGAGCTGCCCTGCAAGGGTTAACTGTCTCCCCCACCCTCCCACCCCAGCCTCCAAGTTCTGAAATCCTGTACCCAGAGCCTGGCCCTGGGTTGCTTAGCAACCTGCAGCTGATCCGGGATGCAGTTGGTGAGCAGGGAAGGGAAAGGGAAAAACAACTTGGCCTGTCCATGTCTTTAAATGTCACTGGGAGATCTTTGCAGAGAAAGGCCTGTAACCCAAGCCCTGGGGCTAATTTGCCAGGTGGGGACGGCTGCCCTCGAGCAACCAGGGAGGTTGTTATCCCTCCTTTGGGTGGTCTTACGTAAGTACTTGGCATTTGCAGGGGACTTTAAGATTAGCCAGCAGAGATACCCCCCCACCTCCACCCACATATGCACGTGTGCATTAGTGCAGGGGCCATGGGAGGCAGAGACTAGGTTCCAGCCAATAGTGCCACTTACACCTCCATGTCTGAACCTCGGACTTCTCCTCTGCCAACGAGGGAAGGTGAACAATGGCAACCACTGGAATTTGCAGTTTGCAAAGACCTTTCTCCTTCATTACTGAATGTATTCCTTCACAACACCTCCACTCGCTGACACATCACCCTTTTCTCTCCTAGCATTTGTGTCTACCTGAAATTACCTTGCTTATTTATGCAGCCACTCTCCCACCAAGCAGAATATGAGTTCTGGAGGGCAAGGAACAAGCCTGTCTTGGGGGCTTGGGGGCGGGGGCAGACTCATCCTCATTAGAACCCACAGAGAAGGATGCCCTGGGAGCTATGCAATGTGGGGCCTGCTTGCAGGAGGACCTGTACCTCCAGTTATTAGCCAAAGGCCTGGCACATGTTAAGAACACTGTACCTGTTTGATGAATGAATGAATGAACAACTCATGAAATAGTTAATGCAAGTGTCTGTTTCCCGATTTGAGAGCTGAGGCAACAGGCTTGGGGATGAACAACTTGCCTGAGATTCTAAAGCACGCAGATGGTGGGTCTGGATGGAGAAGCTGGCTTCCCAGGTTTCCTAGGATGGGGATCCTTTCGCTGCCCCAAAGACAGTGAGCGTCCAGCCCCGTGAGGCAGTAGCACTTAGTGATGGGCTGCTCACTGCGTGTTTAGGGCTGAAGATGTGCGTTGAGAAAACAAACTCCCTGCCCAGAAGGAGCTTGCAGGGGGAGGGGATCAGGTCCCAAAATACTCAGAAATAAAGTGCACTCAGGTGTGGATCAGTGCTGCGACAAGACGACAGGATATAGAATGACAGCGGCAGGGAGAGGGAGGGATGGCTACTTCAGGTGGCCGCAGAGGCCCTCACAAGGAAGTGGCATTTAGCCAGCGTGGCAGGAGCCGAGGCGATGGCAGCAGGACGGTGGAGGCTGGTGTGGCGCAGGGACCCGGGGCCACTGGATGGGTGGACAGGGGAGGAGCGCACCCTCTCCTTCAGTAGTAGGGGAAGCCACCAGAGCGTTTGAAGCAGGATGTGCTCTAATGTTGCTTTAGAAAGATCACTCTGGCCACTGCCCATGGAGGATGGGGAGCAAGGGAAGAAAGATGGGGAGCCACTAGTGAGCACTGGGGAGATGCTTCCACAGGGTGGTGGACTGGAGGAGAGAAGTGCCAGATGCTGGGTGTTTTGGAGGTAAATTGTCAGGAGCTGCTGATGGATGAGTTGCAGGGTGGGAAGGAAAAAGAGACAGGATCCAAGGTTCCCGGCCCAAACAGCCATGGGTAAGAAGTTGACCAAGCTTGTGCAGATGGAGAAGAACGGGCTATGGAGACATGGCAAGCACTCGGCATGAGCCTTCTTGAGTTCGAGATGCTTTTTTGATGCCTGACGGGGAAGTCAAGTGGACACGCACATGTTGGAGTCTAAAGCTCGGGGGGAGACACCTGGCTGGGACAAGAACCCGAGAGTCATGGGCATTCAGATGGCATTCAGAGCCCTGAGACCGAACCAGAGGCCCAGGGAGGGGATTTAGAGAGAGGGTGGAGGCCTGGGGCACAGGCAGGCAGAGGCCTGGCAGGACCAGAGTTCGCTGTGGGCAGGAAGGTAGAGCATCCTGCCTCCTCCTGGTTGTGGAAGTCTACTTCGTGGACTGAAAGAGATGGTCCTGAAGCCATCAGTTCCCTTCCTCATGTCTCAGTTTCTCCACCAGCAAATTGAAAGACATAGGAACTGGATTCAGACTTGTTTTTAAAAGATGGCTTGCAAAGAGGACATTTCTTGGCCTGGGGCTGCCTCTCCTTCTAGGTCTTGACAGGCCTAGTCTGGCCATGGCTGTGGGATGCCCCAGAAATGATTGTCCACAGCCATTGACCCCTGCTCAAGATCAGTTTCTGGGGGTCTGGGCCCCAGGCGAGGCATTAGAGGTCACACTGCACAACAGGAGAGGGTCATACTCCAGGCGTCAGAAAGGACCAGCTAAAGCAAGAAATGGACAGCGAAGAGAAAGGACAAAGGACAAGTGAGATGGAAGAACGGAAGAGAGGAACAGAGGACCGAGGTAACCAGAAAGAGGACAAGGAAGAGGAAGTGGCCAAGGCAGAGTGGCAGTACCTGGGTGAGTGACAGCACAGGGACACCAGGCCCTTTCTGGAGGAGAGTGTGGTTGAAGGGGCGGTGCCCTGCACCCAAGTAGCCCCCTGAGAACACCAGCCATGAGTCCAAGTGGGCCCCTGTAGACCACAGCAGCCACCCCAGAGGGAAGCAAGGGGTGTGCTGGGTACGGCGGTGGCAGTGGTGACGAGAGGCCTGGAAGGGACAGGGGCTTGAGAGAGGCTCCTGGAGGAGCTGGGGCTTGATGGATCCTGGAGGATCTTCACAGATGGAAAGAGGGAGGACAAAGGTGAGCCAGGTATCAGGAACAGTGGGAATGACAGGAGCAGAGAGCCAGGGGCAGGAGCATCCCTGGCACATTTCATGAGGGTGCATGGAGGGCACAGCTGAAGCATAGGGGGTGGGTGTCGATGTGCCTTGAGAAACTGAGTCTCCAGAGAGATGTGGGAGGACAGCTTGCTGCCAGAATCGGACTTCAGAGGGAGAAAAGCAAACAAACAGGACAGCCAGCACTGGGGCCAACCTCAAAGGGGTTGATGCTTCACCATCCTTCCTCTCCTTCCCAGATGCTTCACCATCACCGTCACCAAAAGCCCTTACGGAGCACTCTGGGCGAGCCTGCCACGTCCAAACCACTCCCTCTGTAAACAGCAGCGAAAATCCTCCCAACGATCCTGCCCAGTAGACATCATTATTTATTTTTGACACTAATATTTTTATCATCATTTTGTAAATATGGATACTGAGGCTAACTTGCCCATGGTCAACAAACTGGGGAGTCTGGCTGCCTCCCTTCCTCACCCTCAACCCTCAGAGGAGAGTGGAACACACCCACACACACCCACACTCTCTCTCTCTCTCTCTCTCTCTCTCTCTCTCTCTCAGCACTACAGTTCTGACAACTAAATAAAAGATCTCCATCTAGTGGTGACTTGGCCTAAGGGCAGACACTCAATCCCAAAGGCCCATAGAGAAAGGCTACATTCGTCAGGGACCCTCAGTTGAGCACCTACCATGCACCAGCATTTGTTCTGCACACTGGGGATGCCGTGCAGACAAGACAGGCAAAGCGCGGGCCTCACAGAGCTCACACTCCACTGAGGGAAGACGGACACATGCAAGCCGACCCATAAGAGGCGTACGGGTTGTGCAAGGCACAGGGAATGAAATAACCGGGCTGTGCGGAAGAGTGGCTGGAGGGAGCCCTAGATCAGGGGTCCGGGAGGGCTCTCTGAGGAGGGGAAATCTGACCGAGACCCAAAGAAGATAATGGATCCAAGTCACTTGAAGATCCTGGAGGGAAGTGTTTTAGACAGAACGGTGAGAGCAAAGGCCCCGGGACAAGACCAAAGCAGGCATGTGATAGGCCAGCGTGCCTGGAGCAGAGCGAAGGACAGTGGGGACGGAGAGGTTGGCGGGGGCCGGATCACGCCTGGCGAGGATGTGGATGTCTTCCCCCAACACTGGGAAACTGCGCTGGGGCTTAGGCAGGAGAGAGGACCCCATCCAGGTGACAGTTTAGGAAGGCCCCTGTGCGTTTCCTCCTGTTAGAGAGGACAGCTGGAGGGGACAGGGATTGGGGGTAGCGGCCAAGAAGGTGGAGGGAAGGGGGTGGAGCCGGAAGTATTTTAAACAGAGGCATCAGTGGCGCTTGCTGTGGACTGGATGTGCAAAGTGGATGGATGTGCAAAGTGGAAGGCGGGGAGGAACCCAGGCTGCTGCTCACTTTCTGGCTCGAGTAGGAGGTGGTGCGGTTTGCGAGCCGGGAGCGTGGGTGAAGGACAGGCCGGTGGGTGGAGGGAGCGCTGCATCAAGTGTTCCCTCTGAACGCCTGAAGTTGGAGATGCCGGACACGTCCACGCGAGATGTCAAGCAAGCAGCTGGAACTGTGAGGTGAGCTCTGAGAAGTGGGTCCCGTCTTGTTGACCTGCAGGCCGGCTCAGGGCACCCCTCCCCATTGCGGCCCAGCCACCCCACCCCTGCTCCCTCTCCCGTTTCCTCCCGCTTCTCTTCACTCTAGTCCTGTGGCATGTCCAGGTGTGACTGGGGACACAGGAGACGGACTCCCAAATTCCTCCCTCTCTGTTCAATCCTTGACCCCCTTGCAGCAAGCCCCTGTTTTCCCTGACCTTAGAACCAAGCGGAGCCCCTAGTGACCCTTCTCTCTCTGCAGGCAAGTGTCCCCTGGGTCCCAGCGTCAGCTGCCTCTGTGGGCTGCGGGCATGTGAGTGTGACAAGCAATCTGCGTACTGCTTCAGAGCGAGCCTGCCCACCTACGAGAAAAACTTCAAGCAGCTCTTCTCCAGCCGGCCCCGCTGCGGCAGGAGGAAGCTCCAGTGCTAGGCAGCCGCCGGCCCCCCTGTGGGTCAGCATCGCTCCAGTGTCACCTGTCCCTCCCGGAAACCTTCTCACGCCATCCCCAACAGCTCCATTTCTGCAGTCACCCTTCAGCACCTGGCCTAGGGTGCTCCCAACCAGAGGGCTGCCGATCAGCAATAGAAAAGATAAAATCCTGGCACGCCGTGGAGGGAGACAGCCCCTACTCATAGACACAAATAAATAACACCTTCTGAAAGTCGTTAAGTGCTAAGAAGCAATTTAACAGGTGACAGGAGAGAAAGATGTTCCCAACCCCCATCCAGGGATTTCCAGGAGGTGGAAGGGGACCCAGGATCTACCCTAAACTCTCCCTCCACTCCTACCCCAAAATCAGGATGCAGGGTGGACTTGGGGACTGGGCACACAACCCATGTCCAGCTGGGGGCAGAGCAGGGATCCTGCAAAACATGGTCTTTGCACACAGCTGAGGATCCGAGAGGTGCACTGGGATTTCGTCTCTCCTCTGTTCGGGTTCTGTTCTCTGACATCCCTCAGGTAGGAAAAATTAATGCCATTTTCATCTGGACACAGTGTGAGGATATCCACAGCCACCACTGCCACGTGAGTGTCACGACCAGGATGTTGTCAAAGGGAGAGAAAGAGGGCCTGGAAGGGGGTGTCAGAGATCCCCGAAATTTCCGTCCAAATCCAGAAGCCCCTGGTGATATCAGACTTAGATTCTAACCAACACCGAAGTGACCTGACCTGAGCGGGCTCTATTGTTTATAATGCCCAACTGGTATGGCAGGTTGCAAAATTGGCCACAAGTGTCCTTACCTCTCTTATCCTTGCCTCTCGTGAAGGGACGCTCAGCTCTGCCCATCAAGAAGTCGAGTCTATTTTTCCCAGTTGGAATCTGAACTCCACGCCGGCCTTGTGAATGACATTGGCCAATAGAATGTCGTGGAACCTATGGACGGTCTACCAGTTTCCCAGCCTAGGCTTCTGGAGGCCTGGTGCTCTAACTCTCTGGATGCCGAGCTCTGCCGAGAAAAAGCCTGGGCGGACCCCCTGGCAGATGGGAGCCAGAGTCCATCAGCCCTGCTGTGTCTACTCAGACCTCAGACATGTGAGAGCGCTCAGCAAAGATCAGCAAAGCCCACGCATTGCAGACGGTGACCCACGAGAGAAACTAGCTGGAACTGGAACAACTGTGTGCCCGGCTCAGCCCAGGCTAAGTTGCCAATTGCAGAACTGTGAGCCGAATAAAGGCTGACATTTGAAGTCACTAAGTTGTAGCGTGGCCTGTTACACTGTATAGCGCACTGATGTAACTGGTCTTCATTCATGGAGACTGCTGGGTTCTCGGCCCTGTGCTGCAGCTTGAGGCCACAAAATATTGTGGACGTGGCCCCTGCCCTGAACCTTGCAGGTCTGAGAGGTGAAAGGCCACCTTCATATAAGGGAAAACACGCAGAGGCCTGTAATCACACGGTCATCCAACAAACATGTCGTGAGCCCCCCACTAAGCGTCGGGCACGGTGCAGGGCATCAGGGATTCAGAGGTTTTAGGAAAACAAATAAAATCAGGTCTAAAAATCCTGGGGAGAGCTTCAAGAGCTGTAGCAGCCTTTAGAAGTTCAAGTTCAGCCACTTAAAATCTGGATTGAGTGATGCTGTCACTCATGTGAAGAGACAGTAAGGGAAGCCAGGGGCGGGTGGTCAGCAGAGGGTCTGGGAGCTGGGGCTCTGGGCTCTGCCTCGCTCAGCTGGCAAGGTCGAGTGGTAAATTCATCTGCCCTTCCTTCTCCCTCCCTCCCTCCCTCCCCCTCTCTCCTCCTTCTCTTCCTTCCTTCTTTATTTCCTTCCTTCCCTACCCGCATGTGCTCTATTAATTACAACTGCAGAAGAGGAGCTTGAGGTTGGTGGGCATCCATGGCAATAGTCGTAAAGGTCTGAAGTAGGCGGTTGCAGAAAAGCAGGTGTGGAATTAGTGTGGTTGGGTCCAAGCCAGGCCCCTCCACTCCTAGGGGGTTCTGACCACAGCAGAGGCCAGCTCAGGACTCTGGGCATATCTGGCATCTGCCACAGAGGAGACAGAGGGCCGGGGCTGTGCCCAGTAGGGAAGACAGAGGCTCCGGTGAGAGATCCAGGCCACCTTCCTCTCCCTGGGTCTCAACCCCTGATGCGTAAGTTAGAGGGAATGGGCCCGTGCTGGCATCCAAACCCCACTTGGTTCTGAGAGCTGGGATTGCAGAGGGATGTCGTTGACTTTTGCTGAGAAATCTGCTCTCCTGGAAGGACAGCCATTCACCCATCAACAAGTAAACCCTCAGGGCCTACTCCAAGCCAGGCCCTGTGCTAAGAGCAGAGAAATAAAGATGCATCAGACTCCAAGTAGCTCGCAGATCAGGGGAACACAAGTCAACAGACAATGATACTACTGCAGGCTGCAGAATGCTGGAACAGGGTCAGCGTGGGGAGCAATGACCGCCACCCAGGAGGGCCAGGCCTGGCTTCCCAGGGGGAGTGCTGGGGGTCTGACACCTCATCGGGGGACTCAGGATGGCCAGGGGGGTGCAGAGCCTCCCCGGGGAGAAGGATGGAAGGTAATTCAATATGAATCCCTGCCACCTGCCCCTCCCCATCTCAGCTGAGGGGCCCGCCTCCATCTTTGCCCCCCCCCAGGCCAAAAATCTGCATGTCAAATTCTTTCTCTCATATCTCACATCCCACATCCAATCTGTTGGCACTCCTTTCAAAATAAAACTAGATTCTGTATGTATTCATAAAATACTTAGTAAAAGGCACACATTAAAAAAATAAAATGAGAGAGGAAACATCTCGAATCTGACCACTTCTCACCACCTTCGTGGCTGCCACGACGGTTGGAGTCGCCATCACCTGGGCTACGGCACCTGCTCTTCTCGTTCTCTCCGCCCCCACCCGGGCCTCTGCAATCTCTTCTCCGCGCAGCAGCTGGTCAGCAAGCACAGTGCCTGGCGTCTGACCAGGTCCCCGCTCTACTCCCGTCCTCCACTGGCTCCCCTTCTCCCTCTAAGAGCCAACATCCTCCCAGGGCCCAAGAGGTCCCCATTGGCCCCCACTTCTGGACTCGCCTCCTCTGGTCTCTCCCCACACCACCTTGGCTACTCTAGCCTCCATGCTGGTCCTTGAGCACCCCGGGCACGCTCTCTTTGGAGGACCTGTCCCCACCTGGCTGTTCCCTCTGCCTGGAAGGGGCTTTGCCCACGGCTCACTCCCTATCTCCTCCAGCTTTGCTGCCATCTCACCTCCCTCGTGAAGCTGATGCCGACCACCCTATTTGATACTGCCCCCCACCCTCCGGCCTAGGCCTTCTCCCTCGTCCTGCCCCTTCCAGTTCTGTTCCCTGCAGCTCAGTGCACCTGTACTCATGGTCCGTCTACCCCGCGGGAGTGTAAGCTCATGAGGGCAAGAGCCTCTGCCCATCGCTGATGTGGATGTTGAATGACACGTGGTCAAGAGAACATGGACTGTGACAGGATCACAAGTAGCTCCCAGTGGGGAGTGTGGAATGTGGGGAGTGGTTTTCCAGAACCAACAAAAGTGAGGAGGTGGGCAGGGTTGGGTTGAGGAGAGCCTTGCGGTCCCCCTGAGGAGCCTGGGAGCAGTGGGGGGCCCCACCCTCATTCTCTGCAACACAACCACTTTCCACCTGTGTGCACTTGGGGAGCTCAGGCGCCTGGAGCCGCAGTGTCCTCGGGGGCACGTGGTAACAGGGAGGATGAGTGTGAAGGCGGCGGGTCTCTCTCACACTCATTCCTTCATCCCTTCACCGCTTGGCACTGAGGGGTGAGCCCCCCACCTCGGGGGAGACAGCCTTGCAGCGAACGTGGATGTATTTTCACAGTAGCCCCCTGTGGATGGGCTGTTTCTCGTGTCTGGAGGAGCCATCAGCCAGCGAGGGGGTGGGGCATGGGTGCACCGTCCACCCTGGGCAGGGGCTGGGCTCAGCGCCCCACGGCGGAGACGCTGGCTGCGCGCGTGGGGGCCAAGTCTGCGGAGTCGCGGTCCCCGTTCCCACTCCCGGGGTGTCTGTGAAGCTGTGAAAGGCGCAGGGATGAGCAGATGTGGGGAGCGCAGCATATGGCATATGGCAGCGGGGGCCGGCTGTGGGTCTGGGAGGCGGGCGCGGGCTGGGGCGTGGTGGGGAGCGAGGTGACTGGGTTTCTGGGTCAGTGAGGGCCTGGCCTGGTGGCTCCTGTGAAGGGTCAGGCATGACTGAGCCCACTGGCAAGTGTGGAATCCCATCCAGACGAAAGAACAAAGTGGGGGCATGGCCCAGGCCCCGAGTCCCTGAGCAAAGAGACGGGGAGCCCACATGCCCCCCAAGGAGCCCCCAGGGGCTGAGCGCTCATCTTGTCCAGACACAGTGCTACCTTCGAACACAGAACGCCTGACTCATCCCCAGGCAGGTGTCAAGAGCTCCACACGGTTAACACGTCCAGAGCAGGGGACTTGAGCCCAGTGTTGCCAGCCTCTGCCCCCTGTACCCCACCCTGGGGAGTCTTGGTGGGGAGGGGGCAGTGACCAAAAAAGTTACTCCAGGGGGTTAAACACTGGCCCTGGAGGGAGGCCTAGGCTCTGGTTCTGGCTAAGGCGCTAACCCGTTGTGTGGTTTCGTTCATCCATCACCCGAACACTTGGTGTGGTGAGATTGGGCTGAGCACAATGGATTCAGGGGGAGTAGGAGGGGTCCCCCCTCAACCTGAGCCCCCCGGCTCAGGTGGGGACACACAGGTGACAACAGGACAGTGAGGAACGGGGAAGGAGGGTGCAGATGCAGGCACTGGGGGCACCGCATCCGGGTCTGCTGGTCAGCAAAGCCTTTGGACCCACCTGGAGGATAAGTGGGAGTTAGCCGGGCAAGGCAGAGAGGAGGGGCCTGTGCTGGGCGGAGGCCAGGAGGGAAGCTGGGGTCAGACAGGAGCAGAGATGAGTGCGGAGCAGGGGTGAAGCTAGAGGGGGTGGCAAATGGTGAGGCTTGAGAGAGAAAGCCCAGGTCTTGGGGGGGAAGGCAGCTAGAGGAAGGATGACTTCACACAAGCCCCTCTTCTTTCTGGGCCTGGGGGACCCAGGGACCAGGGTTTTCATGGGACCAAAAACTTAGTATTTGCGCCCATCTGACCATTCTCTTTCCCAAATCCATTGTCTTATTGATCATCGGAAGGATCCCAGGAATTATCCATCCTCATTTCACACTTCTCTGGGCCTCCGTTTGCTCCTTTGAGAAATTGTGACGAGCCCGCACCTGGCAGGGTCGCTAAGAGGATCGAATGACACGGCATGCACAAAGCTCTGAGCACATGTGCTTGGCATACAGTAAGCGCTTAATAAACCCCACTCTCCTTACAGGGCCCTGAGAGCCCGAGAGCCCGGCCGGCCTGCCCAGGCAGAGCGTGGGTATTCCAGCTGGGTTGCTGTTGGCAGGGTCCAGCGCCCGCGTGCCGGGCACCCCTGCCTCCCGGACTGTGCTTGTCACAGTTGGTGGTGTCAGCTGCTCGTTAGGAAGCCACTACTGGGTAGCTGACAGCCAGCGTTGCCGTGCCAACCCCTGGGGAGGAGAGGGCCTCCTCTCCGGTTCACGGTCCAGTCCTGAGCAAGAGGGGGGATGGCTCTTCGGCCCAGCTGAGTGAGATCAAGGCTGGGCAGGTGCCAGGTGCCCGGCTGTGGGTTTGGGGCCACGGGTGCGCCCCAGAACCTTCCCACTGCCTCTCTCCCCCTCTCTCCCCTCCTCCTTCTCTGCCTCCCTCCCTCTCCCCCTCACACCCATATGCACGGAGCCAGATTTTCTTGCTAAACCACGGCTTTGCTTCTGCCAGGTTTCCATTTTGGGGAGAATGTCCCCATGAATGTTCCATAGCTCCTTCTTCCTTCTACTTACTGCTTTCTGCCAATCTGGCCCTGGGGACCTTTGGTCTGAAATGCCAGCCAAGGGCACGAGTCACCAGTGCTGATGGTTTCCGTTCTTCATGCCAGGCCCTGTGCCAGGACATTCCCCTCCATGGCCTCATTTCATCCTCAAACCCCACAGTGTGCTCTCCATTAAGATGCACACTTTGCAGAACGGAGAAATGGAGGAGGTGTGGGCAGGGTGGGGGTGGTGTGCTCAGGGCCGTGTGGCCCGGTCTGCTCTCTGTGGGAGGCAGTGTTGATGGCAATAAAGGATGACAGAGGCGATGCTGATCCTGTCCCTGCGCTCTCCCGGGCATCCCCAGTCTGCCACAGGGTCCAGGAGCAAGGGGGCCCGGGGGTGTGGAGCACAGCCTGGGCGGCCACCTAGAATGACCACTAGGTGTCACCCGAGTCCCAGGAAAGTGTTGGCAGCCCCTCCCTGCAGGGCTCTGAAGAATGGGGTGGGGGGAGCAGAGCTTCCGGAGGATGCAGGGTTCTGACCTAGATCTGGGCAGAGATGCTGATGTGGAAAACCAGAGCCGGACAGACGTTCAAGTAAAAGCAGATATCATTCAAGAACTGAAGCAATGAGGGGAAAAAAGACCTCACTATACAACTGCCCTCAACTGAAGCAGAAAAGTGGGGATTTACAGCCAAGGAGGGACTGGGGGTGGCGGTTCTGTGGGTGGAGAATCCTTAAGATGGTAGGGGGTTCTTGCTAAAGTGATTTAACAGGATTCTTGCTGGGACATCTGGGTGGCTTAGTGGTTAAGCTTCTGCCTTGGGCTCAGGTCATGATCCCGGGGTCCTGGGATCGAGTCCCACGTCGGGCTCCCGGTGCATGGAGCCTGCTTCTCCCTCTGCCTGTGTCTCTGCCTATCTCTCTCTCTCTCTGTCTCTCATGAACAAATAAATAAAATCTTTTAAACAAAACAAAACAGGATTCTTGCTGAAGGCAGGCCTGGTGACCAGACATCACCTAGGGGGTGGTGAGGTGACGAATTTAACCAGATATTGAGGGCGGGTGGGTGTTCTTGCCAAACTGCCCCAGCAGAGCTTTTGCTACATGTCGGAAAGGCCAAGATGGACACAGAAGCCCAAAGGTCAGGCCTGATTGAAGAGGGGATCTCAGAGGAGCCTCACTGAAGTTTGGTCAAGGAGAGAGTCTTCATCCATCCCCGTTCTTGTTCGAGGAAAGAAAAGACATTCTCCTTTCTGAACAATATGAGTCCATTTCTCAGAAATGACCCACAGAACCATCCGTCAGACTTGGTAGTAGAGGGCGTTTGCTGGATGCTGCAAAGTACCAGGTATCTAAATGGGGGAGATTTCTATACCAATAAAAGAAACCAAACGTCGGTGGCTCGTGCAAGACGAAACCTAGTTTCTGAGTCCAGAAGGCAGCCAGTCGAGATTTCTAGATGTGGAGCCTGGAGCATCTTCAGGTGGTGAAATGAGAACAACAGAGGAAATCCAAAGGAACTCCTGGTTTGTGGCTTGAATGTCCTCAGTGACGGCCCAGTCATCAGTGGCCCAGCCTGTGTCTATTTCTCCGAGAAGAGAGTGGAAATGTCCAGCCTCAGCTCCCAGGGTTTCTTCAGATCCTCCCCATAAGGATCTAGGCAGTGGGATTTAGTTCTCAGTAACTCCAGGTCAGCAGGAAAATTGGAAACTTCAGGTTGGAGAGTTGTAGCTGGACCTCGAAGGAAACTAGAAGATCTGACACAGCATGCAGATGGCAGGATCCAGTCCAGTTTATAGGTAGGCAACAAAATAGACAGGAAAATGGAGTTTCACCAAAGGCCAAAATAGCTCAGACAATTAATAGGACTATAATTTAAAAACCCAGGCAGGTGGGCCATAGTTTCCCACTAAAATTTTGAAAATCTGTCTCTACGGTCACCTCTCTTTTTGACTCTTGCTTATTCAATACGTCTCATGTCATTAGATTTGGCATGATTTTTCACACAAGGGCAGCAAAGATGGCAATTGACCACACAGGCATTTTAAACTTTTCTTTGCTGGAATCTTTCATAAGAAAGCAAAGCCAAGAACTCACCACCAGATCTTTCTGGCAATACCTATAGATTTGGGTGAATTCCTCTCTTCTCAAGGTCCCCCAAGGTGTCCTAAGGTCCCTGGATCTGCCAGGAAGTGACATTCCTTACTCACCTGCAAGGCTGGGCGTCCATAAAGCCAGGTACCAGGCTGGTTTTTCCAACAGGGCTTTTACACATTGGCTCCATAAATCAACCTTAGTTTCTTCCATTTTGTTCTAGGCACATCATTCTCAACTATGACAACCCAAGCAAGGCCTTGGGAATATAACCAGTTTCCAATGATGTCCTGTCATAAGGAAACAGATCCTTATTGAACTTAGGTAAATAATTATATTACCTTGAAAAGAATACTCCATATGGGTTTCCAAATTCTGGAGGGATCAGGGAACCTGTTCTGTTTCTGTTTGCAAAAGCACCATCTACTAAATTGTCCTGAGTTCTAGACAGCTTGAGATAAAAGGGAAAGGAATTCTTTAAATCCAGAAAATAGAACATTAAGAAAAACAGCAAAGTTCGGTGCAAAAACTGAGATCATCCTTCACTGGTTAATTCAGTCCCGTGCAATTAATTCTTGTTCTGCTTGATCTTGGTTGGGTTAGCAATTTGATGAACCCATCAGCTTCTCTGCTAGTTCTGGAAATCCTTATGCAAGGCAGCTACGTGATCTAAAGGTTATTCAATGTCATCAGAAGACTGTTCCCCAGAATACCTGCCCTGGTCCTTTCCCGGGGTCTCTGAAATAGTCCTTGCTAATTAGGATGAAGCATTTTGGCTGCCAACTGATTATATGACCTTTTCGGGAAAGCATCAGAGGAAAACTTACTATCTGTAAATGACAAAAGGCTTAAAATGGCTGTGGCTAAAGATCTGGTGAGAGTTCATTATAATACAATTAACTGACAAGGGAATGTAATTGTCTCTGTGACTTACAACACATTAAGATAATAACTAGAATTATGACTAATAACGTTATACCAGGACATTTCAAAAGCTGCAAAGCATTGACAAATTTCTATGAACTTCATGCAATTTCGAAAATATTTATATTAATTTAAAATATTTACCCATACAAATATAACAGGAAAAGTTAAAGCACTTCTGATTTGACAGTGCCTGCCATGCGATTCAACATGTCAAATAAACCGGATTATTTTTAACATCTCTCTTTTTACAAGTGTGAAAGAACAAATCCCTGGAGATTTTCCAGGGACCCAGTTCAAGGTCAGTTTAAGATCAAGATTTCATTTAGGAATTGATTTTTGGGAAGGCAAAATTGTCAGAAATATAAAAACGAAACAAAAACCCTAGATCTTTTAAAAGAAAAGTCTGGAGGGCGCCTGGGGGGCTCAGTGGGTTAAGCAACTGACTTCAGCTCAGGTCATGATCTCAGGGTCATGGGATGGAGCCCTGCATCTTTGCGCTCAATGGGGCTGCGGGGGTGGGAAGGGTGTCTGCTTCTCCCTTTCCCTTTGCCCCTCCCTCAGCTCTCTCTCTCTTAAATAAATAAAACTTTTTTAAAAAGTGAAAAGCCTGTGTTCTCTTAAATAATCAATGACATGATATAGTTAACATAAACTTGTGAAATTATGCGGATAGAACACAATCTTTGTTTCCTAGGCAGTTTTACTTAAAAGGTAAAGAAAAACCTACAATCTCTTACAAAGAGCAGACCAATAATCCAAGAAAAGCTTTTTGTTTCAGCAGAAACAAAACCAAACTCTAGTTCTGCACCTGTACACTATCTGGCTCATTTTTAAGACCTTATAAATAAATCAATTCAATCTAAGCCAGCTTGACCGTTGACATGAAATTCCTTTTCCACTAACTCCCTACACCTTCTATATCCACTCAAATGTTTTTTTTGTCCCTTATTTTCCTCTTTCTCATTCCGGAAAAACTATTAAGCAACCCCTAAATAACTTGCACATTGAAGACAAAATTATTTTTTTTAATTTTTATTTTTTGAAGGCAAAATTATTCTCCTTTTTCCTAAATAGAAATATAGCTCACATTCTTGCATATTCTGCATGCAGTTTTTTCCTTCACCCTTATTATTCCTAGATATTTCTAGCAATTCATTTACATATTTTGATTAGAATTCTTAATCCTTCATAATCTTAATTTCCAGTGAAAACAAGGAAGTAGATAATTAACTGTGTATATATCAATGTTCTATAGTAAATCAGCAAATTTTATGAATATGCCATCTCACAATTTCTTGAAATATATGGTTCTTCTAGTATGGCCTTTCTTGTTTATTAATAGACTCAAAGAAATTTCTTTATACCATATAAGAATAAAAAGCCAAAAGTGTATAAGCTTGAATTTGTGCTTGGTAATTAATGTCTTAGTGGTTTATCTGACTACTAAGTGATTAGAAATGACTTTTTTAAAAGATTTTATTTATTTATTCATGAGAGACACACAGAGAGAGGCAGAGACATAGGCAGAGGGAGAAGTAGGCTCCCTGCGGGGAGCAGGACTCAACTCCAGAAGCCTGGGATTGGGATCTGAGCCAAAGGCAGACCCCAGGACCCCGGGATCGTGATATGAGCCACCCAGGTGCCCCTAGAAATGACTTAGATATTTAATGAATATCTATTACTTAATTTAATGTAGCATAACTGTTAAGATTGCAAGCCAGTAAAAAAATTCTGGAAACTGTTCTTAGGCGGGCATATTAGAACATTAAGCAACACTACCCAGCATCTCAAGCTATTTCCACTAACCATTTTTACAGCCCATACATGTTAGGCAATCATCATGGAAACAAAAGCCGAAAAAGTTGAAGACAAGGGTTTTCTCTTTTCTGCGGTTCTTGATCTACACAAGGTCATGGATATCAAGCAATTCATTTTTACTGCATCTTTACTCAGCATTTGTTCTTAGGTTCAATTTATTCTTTTTTACAATCTTAAACATCTGGTAGATATGACATTACCTTATTTAACTACTGATAAAACATAAAACATATGCTTGAACAATACTTCAGTGCTGATAAATCAAAAGACATGGCTGTTTTTGTCCAACCAATGCTATTAAACTGTTCTTATTTGTGCATATTTCCTCAAATGATATGGGCTTGAAAAATATTTTGGTTAGTTTCTATATGTCTGGGTGTTTCAGAAAGACTTAATTAATAGAAGTGCTGATTTCTATCTAAGCCATGTTGAATATAGCTCTGTTAAGGGATTCCATGAATTAGTCGGCAATGCCATCTTGAGTACAATATCACACATACATCACATACATATACACACACACACAAACGGACGGTGCACACAGAGATCTTACAGGTTTCATTCTAAAATTTTAGCCTTTTAGTAAAACCATGGCTTTTTAGATCTCATCTTCGCTCCATTTTGTATTTTTACGTGAATTGTGTTTCTGGCAGATGGGACAAGTTGAGTTTGTTTATTCGGTATGAGAGCTGAAGCTTTTTACCAGTGTTTGTGGAGGAGACATCTAAGCTTTTCAGGTGCCCCAATATGTAATTTTTAAAAAAAGATTTTATTTATTTATTTGAGAGAGAAAGAGAGGGCACACAGGGGAGGAGCAGAGAGAGAAGGACAAGCAGATTCTTCACTGAGTGAATAGCTCAGGATGGGGCTGGATCCCAGGACCCTGAGATCATGATCTGAGCCAAAATCAAGAGTCAGATGCTCAACCGACAGCGCCACCCAGTCGCTCCCCCCCACCACCAATGTGTAATTTTAAGGAGGCTGTGTAATACATTTTAGGGGAGAGATTGAGGGGACCCCCAGCAGCTGCCTGGAAGTCTCCAAAGCCCATCTAAGCGAATAAAATATCCAGTCTGTTTCCAAAGAACATTATTCTTCTTAGCTTTGGGTAGTTGGTCCCAGGAGTCCCTGGATCCCTTGAGAAACCCTGATGGAGCCAGGGAGCTAATTATTCAAAGGTCTGGCAGGGGCAGACAGAGGGAGGGAGGAGGCAGAGGTTTGAAGGGATCTATCAGGGGATACAAGGGAACAGAACAGACCAAAGGTGGTAGGAGAGGCCGTGGGAAGGGAGGGGTCTTCGAGGAAGCAGTCAAGTTCCAAATTCAGCAGAGGGACGGGTAGAGGGGCTTCAGTCCACTGAGAAGTTTCCTTGGAAGAAGCAGGATCAAAAAGAATAGAGAGGCTTCCCAAAGAGCCAGGAAAAATATTTCAGCCTCGGGAGTCAGGGAGTGAATCCTCACTCAAAGGAAAGGGCCAAGAAGAAAGACTTCCAGCCCAGCGGGTAGCTGTCAAACAAAGTAGCCTGTGACTCTCATCCGGCTTCACGGAGTGTACGCAGAACCTTCAGAACCGAAACCTGTCCCAGCCATGCTGCAGTGGACACTTACCGGGAGCCCCGGCTCAGGAGCCGGGCTCACAGCGGATTCCTGACCAATCGGTCAGGACTGAAGACAAAGGCCTCCAGATGTCCACTTGGGGGATCACAGGTGAAGCGGCCAGGGGTCAATGATGATGACTGATCTCATCCAAGTCATGGCACCACGGCTGTTAGGATACCAGAGAGCCTGACAGTAGTTGTGGTAACCACCGATTTTATTCAAGAGTGATCACAAGGGCCAGTGTACAACTGGGCTCTATTCTGAATACAATTATGAATCCTCCCTTTTCTTAGGTGGTGAGTTTATAGCCAAGGAGCAAGGAGAGGGGCTGGTGGATGGAAGATTGCTGAGAGGGCGGGATGATTCTTGCTAAACTGACCTAACAGGAGATAGATAGATAGATAGATAGATAGATAGATAGATAGATAGATGGATAGATATTCTTTTTTATCGGAGTTTGATTTGCCACCATGCATTATACCACTCAGTGCTCATCCTGTCAAGTACCTAACAGGATTCTTGCAGAAGGAAGGCAGGCCCGGTGGGGGGTGGTGGTGGTGGTGATCAGGGACCACCTGGGAAACAGTTCAGGGTAAGGAATTTGATCAGATATTGGGGAGCAGGAGGGGATTCTTGCTAAAATGGGGCAGCGCTATGATGGATACAGAAACCCTGAGGTCAAGACCGGGTTAAGAAAGGTCTCAAAGGAGCCTAACTAAAAAAAAAAAAAAGGAGCCTAACTAAAAGTTGGGTCAAGGACAGAGTCTTTGTCAATGGAAGCCCCAGACAGTGCAGCCCGTGCAAAACAAGTGCAGTCCCCTCCTCAAGGCTTAGCATAAAAGATGTTGGAAGGAGTAGCTAAGTTGGAAGGAGTCCTGGGGAAGGAGAGAACTGCCCCCAGACTACAGAAGCAAGGGGCCTCCTCCTCAAAAAATGTGACCCCCTCACCCCTCCTCTCCTCCACCAAGGACCTCAAACATGCCATCCTAGCTCCACCCCTTATCAGGGGCTCCCCTCCGGGACTGCCACCGACATCCTTGGGGCTTCAATCTCCATGCTCCCCACGATGCCGCTTGGCACCACATGGCAAGGTTACCACACGCCTGCCTTCCCCTCCCAGCCTATGGGCTTCCTGCAGGTAGAGTCTGTCTGATTAGAAGTACCCCCCCACCCCACCCTCTGGTCCACAGAAGACCCTCGGTACAGATCCACTGAATGAATGAACCAATGGATGATCTCGTCCAGGGGTTTCCAAGCTTTCAAAAAAGGTACCAAAGAATGTCTTTTCTTCTTACAGCAGTTCGTGTGAATGCTCAGTATACACGACAGGAAAAGCAGAGCTGCTCAATTAAACGTTGAGGTGGGGGGAGCAGCACCCCACAGATCATCCCAGGTGTGCCCAGAAAAATACATGGCCTCGGGATACACTTGAAACAGCTTCTCTGGTCCCTCTGCATGTGAGGAAACTGATGCCCACAACAGGGAACGGACCTAAGTCAGAAAAGGGGCCACGGTGAGGACCAGAGGACTTTTTGCTCTGCTGGATTTCTGGTCGCTGGTCCTGGCCCCAGCTGCCCCGGTCATTATCAAGAAGGCGCAAGGAAGGGTAGTTAGAGGTCAGATGGGGGAGCCTGGGTGACTCAGTTGGTTAAGTGTCTGACTCTTGACTTTGGCTCAGGTGGTGATCTCAAGGTTATGGGATTGAAGCCGGAGTCAGGCTCTGCATTCAGGGGGTGTCTGCTTGAGATTCTCTCTTTCCTCTTCCTCCTGCCCCTCACCCCCCACTCTTTCTCTTTCCCTCTCTCTACCACACACACACACACACACACACACACACTCACTCATTAATTAATTAAATCTTTAAAAAAATCGGATGCTGAGGAGTCAGCCTCAGCCTCATCACTTACAACCTGCGTGACTTTGGACAAGTTACTTTGCCTCTCTGGGCCCCAACTGTTAAACAGTAAAGGATGGGGTGCAGACTAATGCCTGACAAGCACCCAGCCCAAAAGTTATCACTGAACAACCCTTGGAACACACCACTTTCCAGCCTTCCCGACACTTGTCTCTCTGCTGGAGCAGGGCCACTTCACCCAGGCGGGGAGCAGGAGGGGACAGGCCATGCCAGCTGCTGGTGCCAAGGAACCTGCTTACCCCAGAGCTGCAGATGCTGGAGGGAGTCTCTGTGCCCTCTCGTGATGCCCAACCAGTGGCTACCATGCCAAGGAGGATAGCAGTGGGGAGCTGAGGCAGGAGGCCTTTATTAGATTGAGGATGGGGAGCTGAATCCTGTGGAGAGTCTCTGGGGTGCAGCATCCCAGACAGGCTGGGGCAAGAAGGGGGGTGGGGGGGCAGGCAAGACTCCTTGGCAGCAGAATCTCATCCCAGCACACAGACCCAGACTCTCTGGAGTGGAGGTATGTGCAAGATGAAGGGGCACAGCCAGACACCTGGGCTCCCTGGGTGAGGGCAGAGGCCTCTGCTGACCCCACCTCCAGGGGGGACTCTGGGTGCCCCATCCTGGCTCCACCCCTGACTTGGCTCAGAGATAACAGGTCCACCCAAGATGGCCAGGAGAGGGTAGTTTGTGAACAAGAAGATGTCAGTGATGAGGCTCACAGGGGACCACAGCCGCCACACCACGACAGTCAGCAGAAGGTGAGTGGTGGCAAGGCCTTCTCTCACGCATAGTGACCACAGATGCCAACCAGAAGCTTCATCCTCAGTCCCCAAGCCTGGTGTTCTAGAAGCTGCAGCTCGGCAAGGCTCCTGCCAGTCCTGCTATGTTTGGGGTAGACCTCCTCTCCCCAGCCCCATGCCTCCCTTGCCTCTGCCTTTCTTGACCATCCCTAATGGCAGTGGTCTACAGGGTACTGGTACTGGCAGGGCGGGTGGAGATTCCTGACGGCTGCTCTCGGTGTCCGGGTGGGTCACAGTGCTGTCACTGGGTCCTCGGGGGTAGGCAGGGCGTGCAGGCTACTCGGGCTACTGGAAGGCCGCTGAACTCGAGGTCAAGAGGCGAGGCGAGGCAAGCAGGACAGGGGAGGGTGCACCTGGAGAAACAGCAATGCTGGCGCAGGGTCAGGAAACCTGGTCCCACTGAGGCTGACCCTCCTCGGCCTCTGCCCGCAATCCCAAGGCCTCAGTGGGGGCCCTGCAGCCCAGGCTCCTTCACCCCACTTCTCCTGCCACTCTGGTCTGGACGTCTCACCTCTCTCCCCCCTTCTCCCCACCCTTCCCTCTTCAGACTTCTCCCTCCCCCTGCCTTCCCCAATCTTCCCCACTGCCTCCTCCCCATACCTGGTCCCTCCTGACTTTGTTTCCCCCTTCATGGAGATGGGTCGGACCCAGGGGTGCAGCCTCGCCTCTCCCTGGCAGGGAGAGAGGGGCCTAGGGTCCTTCTACCCACTGGCCTGGCTGCTGCAGGAGGGGAGGCGGGGGGCGGGGGAGGGCCCTGTCCCCTCCATGTCTGTCGGGGTCCCAGGAGGCTGGAGTTGGGACTAAACTCTGCCCCTCCTCAGAACAGGGCAGTATTGTAGGGCCGGCTCAGTGGGCAGGCAGGGCAGGCCGGAGAGTGTTGTCAGAGCCCTGGAGGCTGCTCTGAGGCCAGACTTGGGGGCTGAGACACTAAGCTCTGTGGCCATCTTGTGAGGTCTGGGCCTGGACTCGGGGCCCCTCACCCTTAATGGGGTTCTAGATCGCCACTAGGCCCTCAAAGCAAGGATCAGCCTGAGTCATCTCCTAGGGGCAGCCAAGAGGGCCCCAGGGCCCAGGCTTTGGGACCGGCACCCCGTCTGTCTGGGAACCCGTCTGAGGACACAGCGAGCTCTGGCTGCACTGGCAGCTCCGGATCTTGGTCTCTAAGCCTCCGGGGTCCAACCTTCAGGGTGAGGCTGAGGAAGTCAGGCTGGGGCCCGTGGCAACGGCGTTGCCTTCCACACTCAGGAGAGGCCCCAACAGGCCACATGTTCCCTGCCAAGTCTAGGACCCGCAGCAGGACCCAGCCATGCCCAGTGTCAGGCCGGAGGACCCTGGGGGGCACAGCCAGGGCCCAGGCCTTCCAGAGTCCTCTGGGGCCCGTCTTGCCAGAGGGCTCCAGGGAGGAAGCAGCCAGGCAGCCCCCGGGGCTCCCAGTCTTCCCCACCTCCCCTTGCTCCATCTGTCTGGTCCCCAGAGCAAGAACCTCCACCCCTCTTCTCTGTCAGCCCCCAGAGGGCACTAGGGAGGTGCAGGGGGAGTGGGGGAGAGGTGTCCATAGGCCGCGTCCTCCAGGGGCGGCTCATAGATGCTGCAGTTGGGCGTGGGGCCCTGACAGTAGATGTTGAGGTAGTTGCGATGCTTCTCATTGTACTTCTGGTTCTGGAGGCACAGAACCACGTTCTTGTCGCACTCACAGGTCTGCTTGTCACACTCCGTCTCGTTGAGCTCACCTGTGGGGGGCAGAGGTTCTAGTGGGCCCCAGAAAGGGGTGGCATGGCGGGCAGCACCAGCGCCACTGGCGGGCCACCCCAGGCCCGAGGGCTCAGAAGCTCTGGGCTGGGTCCCATGGTCTGTGTCAACAGCCCTCCTGGTGGCTCTGGAGGGTGCTTAAATCAGAGAACCCCTGAAGTCCAATGTGCCATTTTATAGCTGGGGAAACAGGCCCAGAAAGGGGGACGGGTTTACCTAAGTCACCCAGTAAATCCGAGGCAGAGCTGGGGCAGACGATCAGGTGTCAGAAAGCCCCGCACCTCCTACCCTCCTCTCTTCCATCACAGAATCATGGGACCCCCCACCCTGGAGGGGGCTGGTGGTAAGGAGCCACTGAGGAAGGGCTTCCCATGAGCAAAGGCTTGAGATCTAGTCACTGTTGCTGCTGCTACTACTCTTAGCCCCCAGAAATCAACTACTCTGACCGCTCTCAGCCTTAGGGGTGCACTAGGACCCACGGTGGCGCTGGGGGGGTGCTTTTTGAAACGAAGACCGCTGGGCCCCAGCCCTACAGCTTCAGATTTGGTAGGTCTGGGTGGGGGCCTGATAATCTGCATTTCTAGGCAGCTCCTAGGTCATGCTGATGTTGCCGGTTCGGGGAACACCCTTTGAGAACCCCTCACTAGCTCAGTCGTTCGCAAACTTCTCAAGCTTTCCGTCAGCAGAATCCTTTCTCTTAAATAAACTCTTTGCAGGAGGCTAACCTATCAAACGGTCTTAAGAGAAGCCGCCTAAGCTATAAAATGGGTTAAAGGGGCCAGCTGGACCACTCAGGACTCCCCATCACCTGACCCCAGGAACCCCCGAGCCCAACGTGAAAAGCACTGCTTGGGATAGTCCGCTGCCCTTTGGGGATCCTTGAAATGCTTTATTGAGGGGATACCCCCTCTCCCAAGCCAGACCCTCCACTCCACGGTGGAACAGCAGAATATGAGGACCTCAGGGCCCTGGGCCCCCAAGGTGCCCCAGACGTGCCCTATTCCCCACCAGACTCTTTCTCAGAGAACAGGAGACTTGGGGTTTTTGTTTTGGTTTTGTTTTTTGCTGGGCTTGCTTGTGAGCTCTTAGTGAGGGATCGTGAGCAGAACCCAGTTAAGACCAGGAAACGGGGGCAGCTGGGTGGCTCAGTAGTTGAATGTCTGCCTTTGGCTCAGGTTGTGATCCTGGGGTCCTGGGGTCGGGCTCCCCGCATGGAGCCTGCTTCTCCCTCTGCTTGTGTCTCTGTCTCTCTCTTTGTGTCTCTCATGAACGAATGAATAAAATCTTAAGAAAAGAAAGAAAAGACCAGGAGACAGAGGGAGCCCAGGACTGTCCATGGGACCATGCCGGAGGCACCTGTTACCTAAAAGAAGGCAGGACAGGGGCGATTGGGCCTTTAACTGGATGCCACGTCCTTCAGTTGAGGAATGGCCTGGAAAGTCCACGGTAAGGGAGGAAACCTAGCCAGGCCTGGTTCCCATAGCTTGAATCCTGGAAACACTGAGTGTCCCGGGAGGAGGTCACTTTCTGGTGGGGCCCCAAAGACAGAAAAGGAAGGGAGCAGGTCTGCTCTGATCCAAACCCTGCCACAGGCCCATGGAGACACAGGCCAGATAGGGAAGCACCCTGCGTAGGGTTCCCAGCAGGACATGCGGGCTGAATCCAGGTGTGAACCCAGGTCAGCGTGTCACAAAGTCTCACCATCACCAGAGGATCTGGTTAAAACGGATTCCTGGGCCCTCACCCAGACCCACTGAATCAGAACCACTCCCTAAACTCTGCAAAGCTTCAGAATCAAGGGCTAGAGAACCAGGGCGCAATTCAGGCTCAGAGCATCAGAGCGCAACAGGAGGAGGGCCGTGGCCAGAGTCCCCAGGTTTAACAAACAAACAAAAACAAGAGGCCAGGCTAAATTGAATTCCAGACAAACGGTGAATATTTTAGGGTACGTAGGTCCCAAACATTGCACGGGATATATTTCTGCTAATCTTTAATTTTATACTAAGAGGGACTGATTTTACGGTAACATTTAATTTTTAATACGAGTATGTCCCATGCCATCCCATCCTAGTAGCCCATATTTAAGATACCGTCCTGTGGAAATATTTTTCGGTGTTTATTTGAAATTTAAATTTAACTGGGCGTCTTGTGTGTCATCTGGCAACCCCGTGCACAGCCCCAGCCCAGGGCGGGGTGAGGGGTGGGGGCTGGCCATCTAAGCCCTTCTCCTCGGTGGGGAGGGGGCCAAGGCAGGGGGAGAACTCACTGCAGACGATCGAAGTGTTATTCTCGATGGTGTACTCGTAGTGGTCCACATAGGGGTGGCAGCCCAGGTCAAAGAGCTTCTGGTAGCAGCAGTCGTGGGCATGGCAACACCTAGAGGCAGGTAGAGGATGGCAGGCCCACGTAGCCAAGCTTGGCCCATCTCCCACCGGCAGAGACCCCAACCATCTCTTCCAGCCGAGATCAGACCTTCAGACTGAGGCCCAGAGAGGGGCAGTTACTTGCCTGAGGTCACACAGCCAGGCAGACTCAGCCAGTGCCCAGGTTTCCAGCTGGGCTCCCAGCTTTCGCTCTGGAAGCCCTGCCTGCCTCTGCGGGAGGCGGGAGGCACCAGGCTCTCTGGCCATGTGGTCGGGATGACAAGGACAGACAGGGCTAAGTCAGTGTCAAAGAGGCCATGCCTGGGTGTGGGTGAGGCCAGGGAGAGGCAGAGGTCTGCAGGGCTGAGTGGGATTGGGGGGCGAAGGACAGGAAGCAAATGTAGTGTGGCCACCCCAGCCCCTCTGGTGGAGGAAGGCGATTAGTCAACACACATTTATCAAGCACCCCCCCCTCCCTCCGCCAACGGTGCCAGTATTGGTGCTGGCTGCTCCTGGGGAGATAGGAGCAGAAAGAAAGCCATGGCTTCTGTCTGCAGTCTGAGGGAGGAGGCACAGCCCTCCATCAGAGCCTCCAGGGTGATGGGGTGACGGAGGTCACAGCCCTTGCTTTGGCTGAGCATGAGCTGTGTGTCTGTGGCTCCCATGTGTTTTGGGGGCAGGTCAATGCTTCCTTCCTGCTGAGCATGGGAGTTCAAATACCTCCAAGCCCATCCTTCTCCTCCAAGGAGAAGGACGGCAGAGAGCATCCAAGACACTGGAGGAGGACACAGGTCAAGGTCAGGCTCCCGGTCACTAACTCATTGAACGAGCCTCGTCCTTTGGTGAAAGGGCCCTGCCCCATCTCCCAGAGACGGAGATCTCTGTGCCCCTCTGCCCCTCCCGGTCCCCACAGCAGCACAGCCACTCCGGAACCTACCAGTCCACCTCGTCCATGGGCAGCCCGTACCCTCCCAGCCCACAGTAGCAGCCGTAGCCCACGAAGGACAGGATGGCGCTCCTTCCCGTGATGGCCTCCACCATGTACTTCAGGTTGAGCAGGCTGCTGCGGGCCACGGGCAGGACTGCAAGAGAACCAGGGGGTGCTGTGAGCGCCCGGCCCGCTGGGTGGCCCCTCCTGTCTGACTGTCCTCCCCGCACCCCAGGGCCAGGGCAAGGGGGAGCACAGGGGGAGGATGGGGGCAATGTATAAAAAGCTGTCACAAGGGGCACTGGGTGGCCCAGTCGGTTAAGCGTCTGCCTCTGGCTCAGGCCATGGTCCCGGGGTCCTGGGATCCTGCCCCGCATTGGGCTCCCCGCTCAGTGGGGAGTCTGCTTCTCCCTCTGCCCCTCTCTTGCTTGTGCTCTCTCTCTCTCTTTCTCTCTCAAATAAATAAATAAAATCTTTTTAAAAGGATGCCTGGGTGGCTCAGCGGTTGAGCATCTGCCTTTGGCTCAGGGTGTGATCCTGGAGTCCTGGGATCGAGTCCCACATCAGGCTTTCTGCATGAAGCCTGCTTCTCCCTCTGCCTGTGTCTCTGCCTCTCTCTCTGTCTCTCGTGAATAAATAAATAAATAATCTTTAAAAAATAAAAATAAATCTTTTTTAAAATGCCATGTGGCACTAGGGACCTTAGAAAGTAATAATTATTGACTATTTGCTGAGGGCTCGGTGACAGGCACCGTCCTAAGCCCCTCCCCACGCCTTAACTCACTGAGTGCTATCATTATCCCCACTTTATAGATGAGGAGACTGAGGCCCAGAGCACGGAGTAGCTTGCCTGAGAACATTATCAAAAAGTGGTAGGGATAGAATTTGGAGCCAGGCAGTGAGATCCCAAGTGCCCCGTCTGCTGTAAGGGGCTTCACAAATGCCACGCGCTCTTCCCAACACAGGGGTTTGATTCTGGGCCCTGGGCTTAGTCTGGCTAGGGACTAAGAGTCCCGCACAGGGACTCGGTGTCTCTACACCGTCCTGGGGCTGGTGCAAATCACGATGAATCCAGAGCCAATTCAGTGCTCTGGTCATTCAGCCGAAACAGACAGACACGCACTCGTGCACAGGCGTGTGCCCACACACACACACACCAGTTTTCCCTTTGTCCTGTCTCACAGGAAGCAATAGTGAGATGCCCCCTCCCACACCAGCAAACTCAGCAGCTCCCCTGCACCTACCAGGCCGGCCCCCTCCCCAGCGGCGGAGTCTCCCCTGCCCTGCTCCCTGCCTCCTGGGGCCCCGGGGCTGTGCTGACTCCCCATCTTCTCCCCGCTGAGTCAGCCCTGAGCCTGGCGCTTGAGTCCTTACCTGGGTTAACCCCCCCCCCCCCTCGCCCACACACACACACACATGCAGGCAGGAGAGCCGTGCTCACCCCATTTGATGGGTTTGGGGAGTCGTGCTCTACCCAAGTCTTTCTGCCTACAGGCTTCCTGATTTTTGTCATTACAGAAAATAAGGAGCAAATCAGAGAGGAAACGGGAAGGAGGTGGGACAATCGACCTTGAGAGGAGGGTGTAGAGGGAGGTATGTGGCTCAGCGGGTCCCGGGCAGGGAGAGGTGGGACCCCGCGTCCAGGGGCCTGAGCCCATCCCTGAGCCACACAGGGATGCAAGGGCTGCTGGTGAGGGAGCACAGAGGGGCCGCTCGGTCCCCCAGCCCTGCCTCCTGCGGAGCTGGCGTCCTGCGGCGGGAGGGGGACGTGGGTGCCAAGCGGCTCGGGAGTCAGATCTGGAATCGGGCCTTAGGAGTCAAACCCAGACAGCCCTGGGTTTGCAAACGGGTTCCTCCCCCGTGAGCTCTGCGGCACCGTGGGCAGGTTGCACAAGCTCTTTGACTTCACTTGGCAAATCTAAGGACCAGGTGGCTGTCCCTCCCCGAGGTCCTGGCCTCCTGGCTCCCTGGCCTCCCCGCCCCCCAGCGCCCGCCACCTCCTGGCTGTGCAGGTGTTCCCCCCGGGGCGGTGGGGGCAGCTTCCACCCCCAGGGCCCCCCGACCACAGCTCCATACGGCGTGGACATGACCACGCAGGCCCTCTACACCTCACACACGCAGGGACACACACTGTTACACTCACACAGACACACACCCCTCAGACTATCCTCCGCACACCACACTCCGGTGCGTACCCCACGCCCGCAAACACACGTTCACCCCCTCACACGCCGCACGCTCATGCAAGACACACGCTCACAGTTCCCTCTACACACTGCCTATGTTCACAAGCACGCACCTGTGATATGCTCACAGGCACCCCCCCACAGATGCACACTGTCCTTTACACAGCTGTGCACACACTCGCCCATGAACACCTCGCACGCTCGCTCACCTCACACTCACACTCACATACCCTTCCCACACTTGGGAGCGCGCCTGCGCACACTCACACATGCAGCCACCCATGCTGCACCCACGAAGCCAGGGCCACGTCTACACTCGGCCTCCAAGCAGGAGAAATGGAGTCTGGGCTGTTCCCGGCCAGGCCAGCGGCGGGGGCCGAACTCAAATGCTTGTTTTCTAAGCAACAGTCACTTGCGCGGCCAGTTGCGCCAACCGTTTCTCACATCTGGCCACCTCTGGCCTAATTTTGTTTCTGGCATCCCTTTCCCACCCTGCACAAACCAGGCTGCAGGCGATCCGTGTGGACGGGGGAGGGGGGGGGTGCTGGGGCAACGACAGGTTCAGTCCGCCTCCCATCGCCCTGAGGCACCTGTCGCCGGAACACCTGGACGTGTGCGGGGTCAGACTTGTGTCAGGAGCCTCAGCTGTCCCCGATGGGTGCCCCGGAGAAGGAGCCCCCAGGCCCTCCCCACCGACGGCTTGTGCGCTCACAGACAGCCCTGCTACACACACACCTCACCCACCTAGAGGCGCCCACAATTAACACCCACCTCCGCACTTTATTGACGTGAGCTCTCCTCGGAGAGAGCACTGTGTGCTGAGACACACCCACCCACACACAGAGGCGTGTGTGCATGCACACACAAACCCATTAGCTCTTGTCTAATGTACACATGTACACAAACACACACTCCTATCTACACAAACACCCAGGTTTTCCCGGAGCAGCCAGACGCCCAGCAGACACTACCATTTTACGATGCTTGCTCAGCCCTGGGCGCTGCCGCCTTGGAGGCTCGTAAATGCCCAGCAGCCCGCCCTGACGTGTTTACAGCTGGCTGGAGGGGCAAACAGCCCCAAGGCAACGAGGCCGACAGGGCCTGAGCTGGGGATGGAGGCCCTGAGCCGGGTAGCACAGGCCCAGGCCAGCCAGTGGATGGGGATCAGGGGAGCCCCCGGTCACAGGAGAAAGGAGAAAGAGGAGTCTCCCCAGAGCCTCTACTCACCGCTGCCGGCCAGGACGACCATGGTGAAGAGTTTCTTCATACCCAGGCTAGATCTAAGAGAGGAGAAAATCCAAGTCCTGAGTCGGTCCCTTCCGCTCTCCTGCAGCTCCGGGCCTCACCGGAAGCCCCATCAAGGCTGTCCCTTCAGGCCCCAGCTCCTGCTGCCCCGGCTCTGTGATGAGCACCTCCCACCTGCCACCTGCCACCTGCACCTCCCGAGAAAACAGTCCCCAGGATGGCAGAACCAGGAGCCTCCTTCCTTCTTACCCTGAGCAGGAATGCCCTTCCTGCACCAGCTTCCAGGACAGGAAGCTCACTGTCTCATGGGTGCTGGCCACTGTCACAGAGCAGAACCAATCCCCTTTCCATAGATACTCCAGGAAGTCACATGACATGACCCAACCTGGTGGCTGGCCTTGGGTTTAAAGCCAGGAGACCTGGCCCCCTAGATTCTAGTCCCACTCTTCTTCCAAAATGCTGTGTGACCTCAGGTAGATCCCTTAGCCTCTCTGGGCCTCAAGTGCCTCAAGAGGATTGACTAGATGATCCTTAAGGCCCTTCTGGTGCTGAAAATGCAGTGACATATCTCAGTCATCACTCAAAGACTTAGAGCTACTCTTTCTGGAGAAATGGTCTCTAGGAGCCAGTTCCCTGACCCCAACCCTGCTCTCTCCAACGAGGACTCCATCCCAGGGTAGCAGGCACGTACCTGGAGGTTCTCCAAGAAGAGACCCTGAGACGTGGGCCCCTCAACCCAGAGGAGTGCCTAACCAGCACCTTCCTCCTGAACACTTTGGGGTTGGCCTGTGCCCCATCTGCCATGTTCTGTGTTCTGGGGGTCCAGCGACATAGGGCTTGTAAAGTCCGTGATCACTCTGAAGGCTCCGGGTAGCAGGCCTCAGCTTCACGCAGCCACACACGCTGGCAGGGTAGTGCCGGGGCAATGCCCCTGGGCTGGAGGTAGGTGCCACTGCCCTAGAAAAAAGAGGCTCCACCTCCTCCGTCCCACAGCCACTGCCCTGCCCACAGCCACCTGGTACGGTCCCCACCCCAGGGCGCCCTGCCTGCAAGTGGGGGCTTACACGCCTGCCCAGGAGCTGGCCCCTCCCTGTGCATCTGGAAGGAAATTGGTCCAAACGTCTCCCTGCCCCCACCTGAAAGGGATGTGCAACAGGAAATCATTCGGTTACATGTGTTCAAGCTCAGTGGGGCGAGCCTTACTCAAGGGGGCCTGGGAGAGATGTGGGGCCCCTCAGTGGAGTTTCACAGTGGGGGACAGAGACTGCGTTCAATGTCAAATACAGCAAAGAAAAGGGGGATTTGTAGCTGGTGAGCAGGACGGGGGTCAGCGGATGGAAAATCACTAAGGGAGGTGTGGATTCCAGCTAAAGCCCCCCAGCAGGGCTCCTGCAGAAGACAGGCCAGGGTGACCAGACATCCCCTGGAGGTGGCAGGTGATGAGGAACCCCATGCGACATCGGGGCCATTGGCTGTGGAGGATGGGGGCTCCTGGCTGAGCCGACTCGGAGAGGTTCTTGCAGAGAATGCAGGACAGCGAAGAACACAGGAGTCCGAAAGTCCAGGCTTCTCTGAAAAAGAGCTCAAGGGGCCCCGAGCTCAAGGTTTGGTCAAAGAGAGAGTCTCTGCCAGGGGCGCTCCGTGTGGACATGCCCATGTCTCTAAGGCAACCGTCCACTGTTGGAAGCGTGTTCCTCCAGAATCCGTGGAGAACTCTCCACGCACATCTGCAAGCTCCTTGGCGCCCCCACTTGGCTAAGCCTGGAGGAGGCCCTCCGCTGGCCTGGGAAAGGGCGAGTGGGTTTGATCTGGACCCCAGAGCAGTCTTCTCTGCACAGCCCCACTGTGGCAGGCCTGGCCCGACGCCTCTCCGTGGTGGGGGCCGTCCTGGGCATGGCATCCAGCATCCCTGACCTCCACCACCCGACCCGGGAGGAGTCCCCTCCCCACGCTCCTCTCCCCTACACTTACCAAGTTGTAACAAAAAATGTCTCCAGACAATTCTCGATGTACCCCTGGGGGCACAGCCGTCTCTGGTTGACAGTCTGGTGGCCTGCGAGTTGCTGCCATTTGCCTTTTATGGGGGTGGCATGTATGTGGGGGAGACAGGAGAGAAGCAGAGTGGGGCCAAGGCTCTGGAGCCTCTGGAGGTTTGCACAGTTGCACCAATCCGAGGCTCCAACCCCAGCACCCACACTTCTTGGCTCCGAGAGCCCAGCAGGAGAGCTCCCTCTCCTGGTCTCTGAGTCCCCAGCTGTGGAATGGATCCAACCAGGCCTCACTGAGTAAGGATTAGGCTACCAGGTGACAGGAGTCGAGTCATCTGGGGTGTGTGGCAAGTGCCCAGTTAAACATCTGACTGCTGTAGAGCAGAAGCCTGTTCTACAGCCTTGGGGTGAACTGAGATGATGGGAAGGAGAATAAGGAAGAGGGAGATAAGTGGACTCCTGGAAATTAACCCATACAACCCCTGCCTTCACATCTACCTCTGTCACCCCATGTCCCCAGACTTGCTGACAAGGGACGGAGGTAATCCCCTGGGGTTTCCCTTCCTACCCTTCCAACTTCCTCTTCTGGCTCCACCAAACCAGGCAGCCATCGTTCCCCTTCCCCATCGTTCTCCCATGTCCCTGCACGGAAGGGGCTAACTTGCACTTGCTTACCCATTCCTTTATAGGTACATGTTTTGGTTTGTGGATCTTGACACTTCACCTAACCCTAACCCTAACCCAGAGAGAAGGGGACTATGATTTTATCCAGAAGTCTGGGGGTTCCCATGAGACAGGGGCTGCATCTTCCCCAGCAGACTGGGAGCTCCCTGAGGACCAAGAGAGATGGGAGGATGAGGCTGGTCTCTCTCTTCATATGTCTGCACAAAGCTTGGCTTTAGTTTTTGCTTTGATTTGTGCAAACACCTCTTACCAAGAAGTAAGGTCCGGTACAGTCCACACACTGAAGATACAGCCTCCAACGTGCTGATCTATGCAAAGAGGCCACAGCCAGAGTGGGGGATTCCTGAGAGTCTCTCAGCTACCTTTTTGCCATCTTTCCATCTCACATTCCAGCTGGCTGTGCTGGTTGGGCTGTTCTCTAGAGACACTGGAGTCTTGGGGGGTGGGTGTGGGTAGGTGGTAGGATGGGTTCTTCCCCCTACTTCCCCATAAGCACAGGATACTCAATACCAGAAGTCAACAGCAAACTGGCCGACCCAGTAATTCCACGTCTAAGCCTGTAAACCAAGATTCACACCTGAGTTCCCAGCAACAGATGTAAAGGGTACTGACTGCAGCATTCTTTGTGATGCTCCTCACCAAAATCAGGAGCAACCATAAGTTAGGGGATGGGTTAAGCACATTAGTAAACATCCATCTGTAATTGTGTCTTCAAAGATCTGATGATACAAAAAACAAAAAATCAAAACCCTGGATAATAAGGGTAATAGCAATTTTATTAAAAGGGGGGCAGGGGGCCGTAAGGAAGTTGGTGTGCACATGTATAAAAATTATCTCGAAGAATATACAGCAAACCATGAGTAATGGTTATTTTTAGACAGTAGGATAACTGGTGGTTTTATTTGTATTTGTATTTTTTTAATAAAAATGAATTTTTGTATTTTTTGTTTGTATTTTTTTAATAAAAATGAATATAAGACAATATATTCAATAACCAAGATGGAATGGCCAATGGCCTTGAAAGACACAAGCTCACTCATCTGAAAATAGCCCCATATCTATTGAAGAAACTGAATAGGTAGATTAAAACATTTTCATAAATAAACTCCAGGTTCAGGTGACTTTACTGGTAAATTTGACAAAATACATAAAGAAGAAATAATACCAGTTGTATTCAACTGCTAGAGCTACCACAGCAAACTACCATGGACTAAGTGGCTTAAGTGACAGAGATTTATTTTCTCGTAGTTCATGAGTTCAAACATCCAAGATCAAGGCATGGGCAGGCTTGGTTTTTTCTGAGGGCTTCTCTCCTTGACTTAAAGATGGCCACCTGCTTTCCATGTCCTCATGGGGTCTTTCCTCTGTACACATTCATCCCTCTTGTCTCTTTGTGTGTCCAAATTTCCTCTTTTTATAGATACCAGTCAAGGGGCCCCTGGGTCGCACAATCGGTTAAGCGTCTGACTCTTGATTTCAGCTCAGGTCATGATCTCAGGGTCGTGAGATAGAGCCCCAGGTTGGGCCCTTTGCTCAGTGGAGAGTCTGCTTGAGATTCCCTGACTCCTTCTGCCCCTCTCCCATTCCTTCTCTCTCTCTCTCTCTCTCAAATAAATAAATCCTTTTAAAAAAAATGAAGATACCAGTCCAATTGGATTAATGGCCACACTAATAACCTTATTTTAATTTAATCACCCCTTTACAACCATGTCTCCAGATATAGTCACATTCTGATATATTGGGGGTTACCATCAACGTATGAAGAGAGGGAGGCAAAATTCAGCTAATAAAACCAGTTATAAATAAATTCTTCCAGAAAATTTAAGCAGAGGAAATGCTTCTACTTAAGTAATTCTGGTAACTACCATTATTCTGATACCAAAACCAGATAAAGACATTACAAGAAAAGGAACTACAGATTAATATCCCTCATGAACATAGATGCAAAAAATTCATTTGGGCATGGAGCCCAATACGGAGCTTGAACTCACAATCCCGAGATCAAGACCTGAGCTGAAATTGAGAATAGGATTTCTAACCAACTGAGTCACTCAGGTGCCCCTAGATGCAAAAATTCTTAAAAGAAAGAGTTTAACAATATGAAAAAGGAAAATGCACCATAAGGAAATGGAGTTTATCCCAGAAATGAAAGGTTGGTTTAACATTAAAAATCAATCAATGGAATTAACCATATTAACAAACTTAAGAAGAAAAACTATATGATCTTTTCAATAAATACAAAGAAACAGCCTATTTGACAAAATCTGACATCCATTCCTGATTTTTAAAAAAGATTTTATTGATTTATTCATGAGAGATACAGAGAAAGACAGAGGCAGAGACACAGGCAGAGGAAGAAGGAGGCTCCATGCAGGGAGCCCAATGTGGGACTCGATCCTGGGTCTCCAGGATCACACCCTGGGCTGAAGGCAGCGCTAAACTGCTGAGCCACCTGGGCTGCCTTCATTCTTGATTTTTTAAAAAATATCTGCAAACTGAAATAGAAGGAAACTACTTTAATTGAAAAAGAGCATCTAGAAAAACCTTGCAGCTAACATCATACTTAATGGTAAATGACTGCTTCTCCCCCTAAGATTAGGAACGAAATGAGGATATCTACTCTCACCACTTCTACTCAACATTGTACTGGTGGCTTTAGTCAGGCAAGAAAAGAAATAAAAGGCATTCAGATTGGAAAGGAAGAAGTAAGATTGTCTCTATTGGCATAAACATGGTAGTCCCTGTAAAAAATACTGTAGAATCTTTAAAAAGCTACTAGAACTAATAAATGAGTTTAGAAGGTTACATAATAGAAGACGAAAATATGAGAAAATTAATTGTACTTCTACATATTAGCAATGACCAACTAGAAATGGAAATTGAAAAGCACATAATAATATCCAGAAATATTTCATATTTAGGGATAAATTTGACAAAATATATGGAAGACATGTACACCGAAAACTATAAAACAATGCTCAGGAAAGTCACGGAAGACCAAAATAAATTCAGAGATATACCATGTTCATGAATCAGAAGACTGCATGTTGTTAAAATGTCAGTTCTTCCTATTTGTTCTATACAGTCAATGCCCTCCCAATTAAAATCCTATAGACTTTTCTTATAGAAACTGCCAGGCTGACCCTAAAATTCATAAGGAATGAAAAAAAAAACCTGGACTATCAAATCAACTTTGAAATGAACAACAAAGTTGATGGACTTACATTATCTGATTTTAAGGCTTACAATGTTACTATAATCAAGGCAGTGTGCACTAGCATAAAGATAGACACAGAGACCAATGGAAAAAAAAAAGATGATGCAGAATTAGATCTATACATTTATGGAAAAAATTTTTTAATATTTTATTTATTTCTTTATATTAGAGAGAGAGAGACAGAGTGCATGTGAGCAGGGAGAGGGGTAGAGGGAAAGAAGAAGAGAGAATCCCAAACAGACTCCGCTGAGCATGGAGCCCAATACAGAGCTTGATCCCAGGACCTTGAGTTCATGACCTGAACCAAAATCAAGAGTCAGTTGCTTAACCAACTGAGCCACCCAGGCACCCCCGGAAAACATATTTTTGACAAAGATGCAAAGGCAATTCCACAGAGGAAGAATCGATTTCCAACAATGGTGCTAGAACGATTGACTACCAATAAGAAAGAAAGAGAGAGAAAGAGAGAAAAGAAGAAAGGAAAAAGGAAAAGAAAAAGAGGGAGAATAGGAGGAAGGAAGGAAAGGAGAAAGAGAGAGGAAAGAAAAAAGGTCCATTCCTACCTCTTATCGTATATAAAAACTTATCAGAATGGATCATAGTCCAACAAAGGTGCCAAAACAATTCAATAGAGAAAGTCTTCCACAGATGGTGCTGAGACAACTGGATACCCACATGCAAAAGAATGGAGTTGCGTCCCTTCCTCACATCATACACAGAAGTTAACTCCAAATGAAATGGAAGGATTAAAACTAAAACTCTTAGAAGAAAACATAGGCTTAAACCTTTGTGACTTTAAGTTAGATGATGTTGTTTTAGATACCACAACAAAAGCACAAGTGGAAAAGAAAGATAAATTGAAGTTCATTAAAATTGAAAACTTTTTCCTGCAACCTATATTATCAAAAAAGTAAAAGGACAACCCATAGAATGGGAGAAAATATGTGCACATCCTATGTCTAATAAGGGACTTGTGTCCAAAATGTATGTATAAAGAACTCTTACAACTCAATAATGAAAAGATAACAACCCAATTTTAAAATAGGCAAAGGATTTGAATAGACATTTCTCCAAAGAAGATAAACAAATAGCCAAAAATCACATGAAAAGATGCTCAACATCAAAGGGAAATGCAAATAAAAACTATAATGTGGTATCACTTCACATCCACTAAAATGACTATAATAAAAAAACACAAATGATAGCAAGCATCAGTGAGGATGTAGAGAAATTGGAACCCACATATATCACCTGTGGGAATGTGAAACAGTGCAGCCACTTTGGGAAACACTTGAGCAGTTTCTCAAAGCGCTACACAAGGCACCAAGTGACCCTGCAATGCCGCTCCTGGGTATATACCAAAAAGAAATGAAAATACACACACACACACACACACACACACACACAAATGCACCCAGATGTTCATAACAGCATTATTTGTAATAACCAAAAAGTAGAAAAAAATACAAATGTCCATCAGTTGATGAAGACACATAAAATGTGACATCTATGGAATATTATTTAACAATATTGATGATATGCATTATAACATGGATGAACCTTGAAAAACTGTGAAATTAAGAAACCAGTTAAAAAAAAAGACCACTTATTATATGATTTCATTAACTGTCCAGAATAGGCAAATCTGTAGAAACAGAAAGTAAATTAGTGGCTGCCTAAGGCCAGGGGGAGGGAGTGTGTGACAGAGGGGGGTAAGGAGTGATGACTAATGGGTAGGGATTTTGGGGGACTGTGGTAAATTAGATTGTGGTGATGGTTGCATAACTGAATACACACACAAAAAGAACCCACACTGAAGTATACACTTGAAGTAAACGAACGATATAGTACCCAAATTATATTTCAATAAAGATATTTTTTAATGGATCATATTATTCAGCTTTAAAAAGGAAGGAAATTCTGATTCATGCCATCTGGATCAAGCTGGAGGACATTACGTTAGGTAAAATAAGCCAGCCATAAAAAGGACAAACACTGTATGATTCTATGTCGATGAGTAAAATTCATAGAGAGAGAAAGCAGAATGGCTGGGGACTAGGGAAAAGAAGAGATGAGGAGTTCATGTTTAATGGGTGCAGAGTTTGTTTTATAAGAGGAAAAGCATTCTGTGGACGGCGGTGGTTAGGGTGGCAACAGTGCAAAAGTACTTGATGCCATTAACCTGCACACTCAAAAATGGTGAGGAGAGTATATGCTAGTTTTGTATATTTTACGAAAATTTTTAAAAATAAATATTAAAAAATGGATCGTAGGCCTACATGTAAAACCTAAGCATATATTTCTAGACAAACACATAGGAGAAATTCTTTGGGTCAGGTAAGTCAGATTTCTTAGTAAACACCAAAACACTATATAGAAGGGAAAAAAAACCCAGAAAGCATGAAATTCATGCAAATTCGAATTCTGCTTTTTAAAAGAGGCTGTTAAGATCATGGAAAGACAAGTCACAGAGCAGAAGGATATATTTGCAAATATCTGATAAAGGACTCATATTCAGAATATATAAAGAGCTCTCAAAACTCAATAATAAGAAAACAACATAATTTTCTCTTTCAAATGAGCAGATGATTTGCACAGACTCTTCACCAAGGAAGATGTTGGTTGACAAATGAGCCAATACAAAATGTGCTCAGTATCATTAGACATTTGGAAAATGAAAGTTAATACCACAGGAGATTCTACTACACATTTATTAGGGTGCCTAAAATTTAAAAGACTAAATTTTGGCGATGAGGCGAAGCAACTGGTCAAAGACACACCCACAAACATTCATAGCAACTTTATTCATAACAGCTACAAATCATAAACGATCCAAATGTTCATCAGTTGGAAAAAGGACAAACTGTGATACGTTCGTACGACGGAATAGCACTCAGCAATGGAAAGGATGGGAGCCTCTGTTACACAGGACAGCAGGACCTCAGGGAGGCCCAAGGCAGCTCTTTGGGGGAACGGAAGTATTTCCTGTGGTGACCAGGGGCGTGGTTCTACAGGTGTGTGCATTCGCCAAAACTCACTGAACTTGACACATTTTATTGGTGCATTTTATTCTATGCAAATGGTACCTCAGTAAAACCGATTTTATTTTATTTTTTTATTTTATTTTATTTTTTAGTAAAACCGATTTTAAAAGAAACCAAGAAACAGGGACGCCTGGGTGGCTCCATGGTTGAGCATCTGCCTTCAGCTCAGGTCATGATTCCGGGGTCCTGGGATTGAGTCCTGCATCGGGCTCGCCTCGGGGGGCCTGCTTCTCCCTCTGTCTATGTCTCTGCCTCTCCCCCTGTGTCTCTCATGAATAAATAAAGAAAATCTTTTTAAAAAGAAAGACAGACAGGTAGCCCGGGTGGCTCAGCGGTTTAGCACCTGCCTTCGGCCCAGGGCGTGATCCTGGAGTCCCGGGATCGAGTCCCACGTCGGGCTCCCCGCAGGGAGCCTGCTTCTCCCTCTGCCTGTGTCTCTGCCTCTCTCTCAAGAATAAATAAATAAAATCTTTAAAAAGAAAGAAAAGAAAGAAAGAAACCAAGAAACATTTCTAAGAAAAACTTACTCCTACATTTATAACAAAAATGTCTTATATATACATACCTATGATGATTGTTTTGCCAAATCATCCCTAATCGTTAAGCAGCTGACTGTGGGGGAGTGAGGCACCAAAGGACATGTTCCCATTTTATGGAGGCGGAATCTGAGGCAATGAGCTGGAGAGCCACGTGTCTCAGCCTTATGAGTCAGGGAAGGCCAGGTCGGGAGGACCAGGCGGGTCCCTCAGATCAGATCCCTGAACTGCAGGAGCGCTGTGTGTGCTGCGGGGAAGAGGAGCCGAGCAAGCGGAAGAAAGAGGACGATGACTAACAGCTGCTCACCTCCGGGGAGCCTGCTAGGACATCTCTTCTCTCTGGGCTCTCTCAACACCCGCGTTAGTCGGCTCCGGCTGCCATCACAAAGTACCACAGGCTGGGTGGCTTCAAGGATGGACATTTGCTTTCTTACACTTCTGGAGGCTGGAGGTTGCGCATCAAGGTGTCAGCAGGGTTTGCTCCTCCTGAGGCCTCTCTCCTTGGCTTGCAGACGGCCACCTTTTCCCTGGTCCTCACGTGGTCGGTCCTTCCTCGCTCCCTGCCCCTGTCCCAACATCCCCTTCTTATAAGGACACAAATCAGATTGGATTAGGACCTACCCTAAGGACCTTCTTTTAACTTAATTACATCTTCAGAGACCACATTCTGAGGTACGAGGGGACTAGGATTTCTTTTTTTTTTTTTTTTTCCATGGGACATATTTATACTTTATTTATTTTTTTTTATTGGTGTTCAATTTACTAACATACAGAATAACACCCAGTGCCCGTCACCCATTCACTCCCACCCCCCGCCCTCCTCCCCTTCTACCACCCCTAGTTCGTTTCCCAGAGTTAGCAGTCTTTACGTTCTGTCTCCCTTTCTGATATTTCCCACACATTTCTTCTCCCTTCCCTTATTTCACATAAGCATTGAAGGAGGGCACCATTCAGCGCATAACAGCACCCATTGTCCACATGGCCCACGGCTATAGCCAGCTGGGAAAAACCAGACTGGGGAGTGGCATTGGGTCAGGTTGGCCCTCTAAGTGGTTAGACCCTTTAAAGTCCCACTAACCCCTCTGTAAGTGGGGCAAATAATATCACCTTTTAAACTGTGCTTTGAGGAGGGAGTGAGAGCAAAGGCTTTGTGCAAGGCAAAGTACTTGTTATCTCCCAGGGAGCTAATGGTGTATCCCTCTAGGCTAACCCTTTCCCCGGGTCTCACGGAGGTGGTGGCCCATTGAGGGGGGGAGGTCATATTAAGAGTAAGAAATGCCTCTGGCTTATTATCTGGCCCATGTAAGTCAGAACCCCCTGGAGCCCCCACTTCCCAAATAAAGTCTTGCTGTCATTTCTGGGAGTCTCTGTAGGAGCCTTGGGAGCTCCAGATGTCTCCAATCTTCTCTACTCCCCCGTGTGACCTCTACAGCTGTTCATGGAGGCCTCAGCACCCCAAAGCTGCAGGCTCAGTGGGATCACCCTACATTTCAGCCTCTGAGAGCACATTGCTCTGCACAGAGAATGGGGCATGCCTCCGGCCCCACACTGTGTCATGCTCCCTTCTGTCTCCTGGGCCCCACTTGGTGACCATAGCCTATGCCTGAAGCTTCTATGTGGCCTGCTCCATGAGGCTCCAGCCAAATCCAGCAAAAGAATAGCTTGGTGTCCACAGTCACACACACCCCCCCATTCTGACTGCTTAGGCAGATAAATCCACTTCATGCAAATCATCTCATGCAAATTGGTGTGAGGCCCCCACCCACACCCAGAGACGGGGGCGCCGGGGGTCTGCACAGCCCAGATTCCAACCAGCTCAAAAGTGTCTGGTTGCTCTGGGGACATCATAAGCTCCTGGTGAGGATCTGCTTTAGTCCTTCCTCTCTGCACCCTACGCAGCATGCTGGGCCTGCTGGCAGCTAGCGCATAGTAGGTGCTCAGGAAATCCCTGTCAAATGGAGTCACTTGCTGGCTTCCTATAGGATTTCTTTAAAGTGTGGTCTTTGCCTCCCATAAGCTAATATTTTTTTAAAGATTTTATTTATTTATTTGAGAGAGAGAGAGAGAGAGTACTAGTAGGGGGAGGCATAGGCAGAGGGAGAAGTAGGTTCCCCACTGACCAGAGAGCCTGACGCAGGGCTCTATCCCAGGACCCTGGGATTATGACCTGAGCCAAAGGCAGATGTTTAACCATCTGAGCCACCCAGGTGCCCCTCCCTTAAGCTAATATTAATAACAATAATAACTGCCATTATTGAGTGCTTACAGTATACAAGCTGAGCACCATATATGCCCCTTGGAATTCTTATAAAAACCCTGGGGTTGGGGAAGGCATTCTCATTTTCCTCCACCTCATATAACAGATGAAGAAACAGATGCTTGGTGAGAATCCACATCAGGCCTGTCTGGCCCCACTTCCTTCTGAATGCTTAGGCTCTGAGGCCTCTCAGGGTGATGTGGCACTTGAGGAAGGCAGCAGGGGAGCTGGGTGGGTTCTGAGAACGGAAGAACCTTTGGGAAATGACCACCAAGAAGCTGCTGGCTGTGGGGGATTTCGAGTGATTCTGAAAATACATTCCATGGTCACTAGTCTGAGTTTAGGTCACTCTGAATGAACCGAGAGGTCAAAGTGGAAATCCCCCTGCTATGTCTGACCAGCTCTGCATCATTTAGAAACAAGAGACTCTGGGTTTCAGGCTTGTGGGGAGGTCAGTTTGCCCAGGCCCTTGCTTTGGTCAGAATTTTAGACTCTTTCCCCCTGGAAGAGGGGTCACCAGGTGCCATACATTTATTGATCACCACCTGCATGCCTGTACTCCCCATCATTGCACCCGTACTCGTGACAGCAAGCCGGCAGGGGATGCATCAGTGGCCCCATTTATCAGATGGGAAACCTGAAGCTCAGAGAGATGAAGTAGTGGAATCAAGGTAATGCTGTTGTTAAGCTGGAATTTGAAGCCACATCCGTCTGATATCAAAGCTGTTGAAGAAGTTTCCACAATGTGATTATACCAGTGTAGCCAACACCCAGCCTTCCCAGCACATCAGAGACGAAGCCCAGAGCCTCTGGGGGAAGCCAGCTCCATTACTAGACCCTCTCCCGCCAATCTTCTGTAACTCCGAGCTTCCTCTCTAATACCCTCTGCAGGTTCCCATGGACGGAACCCAGGCCATGGGACCATCCCAGTGAGTGGAGCTTTGTAGGGAGGGATGGGTTGAGGGGAGGATTCTATCATTGGTTAAAAGAACCTCCTCTCCCCCATGGGGGTACCCTTAGAAGATGTGGGGAGGTCCACTTTCCTCTCTTCTGCAATGAGGTTGGGGCAGTAGGTTTCCAGACCCTCCCAGCTCTCTTCACTCCTACCTCCACTGTGTAGGGAGGGCGAGAAAGGAGGGCAGAACCCCTGGGTGCAATGATTCATCTGTAACCTGGGGATTAGGGCAGGACCTACCTTACGTTACTATGTGTGAACTCTTGGAGCAGTGCCCAGCTCATGGTAAGGGTGGCTCTGATAGGTCTGTGTTCAAACCCATATTCTGCTGTGTACCTGCTGTGTGATCCTAGGCAAGTTTCTAGCCTTCCCGAGCTCCACTTTCCTCATCTGCACAATGGGAATAGCAGTATCTCCCTCACGGTGTGGTTGTGAGAATTAAATGAGACAACAACTCAGTGCCTGACACGTGGTAGAGGCTCAACCAATGGCAACCACTCCTAATAGAATTTGCACTCCAGCATCTAAGCCCCTGCTGCCTCCTTCCACCCACCACCTGGAGATCTTGATGGACTGTGGCCTAAAGGTATCAGCAAGTATTTTTCCTACCATTTCCAGGGAAGTAAAAGCACACAGGCTTGCTGACAAGTCCTGAGGGACGACCAGGCCCAATGGAAACTCATATATGCTGATGGACGCAGAAGCAAGGGAGTTTCTAAATTCTTACAGACTTCAGAGAATGGAAGAAGTTTAAAACCTTTCTCTGGTCCAACCCAGCAATTTCACTTCCGGAAATCTATTTTAAAGCAACCACCCTTTAAACATAGACAAAGCTTTATCATCCCAGCATTAACCATAATAATGAGCAGAGGTGACCTGAAAGTCATAATAAGGAAAAAAACAATCAATAGAAACAGACCCAGAAATGACCCAAATGATAGAATTAGTATATAAAGCTATTAAAACACAATTACTATTCTATGTTTAAAAGAGAGGAAAGCTTGAGCGGGGTAAATAGACACATAGAAGATTTTTTTTTAACCCAGATCAAATTTCTAGGGTAAAACAAATATACTCAGAGGAAAGAAACAGTGGACAGGACTAAGATTTGACAGCACAGAAGAAAAAGCTAGCTGTTTTCTGTTCATCATAAGCAGTAATGGTAACCAACAGATGGCAATGATGATGGGAACAATCATAGCTAACGTCTGTTGATCTCTAGCTATGGACCAAGACCTGGTCACCTACCATGTTGTTTAATTCCTGTGACAGGCTTATGAAGTAGGTACTGTCATTGTCCCCATTTTACACACGAGGAAGCGTAAGACAGAGCTGAGAAACTTCCTCCAGGTGAAGTAGCTAGAGCACAGGGGAGGCCAGCCTAAATCCAGGTGGTCTGGGTTTGAACACCACCTCCCACCCTTTTCACCTCCATGGAATGCTACACGGCCCAAGCTATGGTCACTGTGATGGCTTTCTTCCCATGGGTGAGACTTGGTACACTGTGCTGAATGCCTGTGGCCTCTAAACCCCACAACAATCAGAGGAGGGAAGGACTATTGTCCCCACCAGCAAATGAAGAAACCAAGGCTCATGGAGGGGCAGCAATTGGCACGGGGTCCCATAGTTGGTAAGAGAAGGAACCAGAGTTTGAAGCAGGTCCCTCTGGCCCCAAACCTAGACTTTCAGGTGTGCCCTGGGGTCTTGGGATATGTTGAGGACAGCCCATTCCAAGCCTCTTTGTAGCATGAATGGTGTACCTTTTCTCCCACTAGGGAAAGCCTTCTGGAATCAACAAAGGACCTGTTGTCCCAGCTACTTTTGCTTCTACCCAAATGATAACCAGATCAGGAGAAGCTGAGACTCTAGGAGGTACCCATGTGCCCCATCAGGAGCCCAGATCTGGAAAACTGTGCAGTGAAGTCCCACACTGAGAGGAGTATAAGAGAATGACCACAAGGCACACGAGAGAGAGGCATGTCAAGGACTATGCCAGGGACATATAGTTTGCCTGCTGCTTAATTATTTTGCATGCAGATTATTTTCTCACAGATGAGGTGATTGGTTGGTGAATGAGTCAAGTAGCAAAGGGAAAATTAGACTCTAGAGAGAGACTTCTCAGCAGTGACTTTTGCTGGCACACTTTTTTGGGTGAGCTGGTGGCAAAGAGGCCAATCTGTGCACTATGTCCTTGAAGAGCCATCTAATGGGCATGGGAGAAAACCAATCTCTGCTACCAATGGATCCTCCATTAAACCTTGAAAGGTTACCAGTGGAGCATTTGTGGGAGACCATGTCTACAATGCCTGTGTGTCCTGCCACCAGCACCTCTACCCTAGTTAGGCTGGGTCCCACCTTCTGCCTCATTAGGATTCCCATATGCAAACTGAGCCAGACCTGCAGCGTAAGATGTCAACACACATCAATTGCCTTCAAATTGTGCATGTGCTTGGACTCTCAAGTTTAGGAATAGATCCTACAGAAATAATCCTGGACACAAAGTGAGATTTAACCTCAAGGATATCTTTCACTGTACCAGTATATGGACTAGAATAGTTAAAAAAAAAAAAAAGATTGGAAACAATCTTATGTCCATCAATCGGGGATTCATTAAATGAACAGCATAGATGTGTCAAGGGATTTTGGGTTGCCTTATAAACTGTTACCACAGAAGAATTCTTAATGATGTAGAAATATGTTCAAGTTATATGGGTAAGTGAAAAGACACCCCATAAAGTACTACTTGCATCATTTTTCTAATGGGAAATGTGTGGAAAGATCCATACAACAATAGAACCAGAAGAACATACACCAAAACATCAATAGTGGAAACAACTCAAGTGCCTCTCAATGGATGAATAAAGAAGACGTGATATAGATATCAAAATGGAATATTATTTAGCCATGAAAAGAAGGACATCCTACCATTTGTGACAACATGGATGGCCCTTGAGGACATGATGCTAAATGAGACAAATCAGACCGAAAGACAAATGCTGTTTAATCTCACTTATATGTGAAGTGTTAAAAAAAAAAAAAGCCAAACTTTTGGGATGCATGGTTAGCTTAGTCAGTAAAACATGCACTCTCAATTTCAGGGTTGTGAGTTCAAGCCCACCTTAGGCATGGAGCCCACTTAAAAAAAAAATGACAAACTCATAAAAATGGACAGTAAAATGATAGTCACCAGGGGACAGGAAGGAGCAGAAATAGGAGAGATGTTTATAGGTACAAACTTGCAAATAGTAGAAAATAAATCCCAAGGATCTAATGCACAGTCTAGTGAATATAGACAACAATATTGCATTATAATCATCCAGCTTGCTAAGAGATTAGATCTTTATTCTAACCACTAAAAAGAAATTATAATTATGCGACGTGATAGAGGTACTAATTATTGCCATACTGGCAGTCACAGTGTAATACATAGATGTATCCACTCAACAGGTTGTACACCTCCTCAAACTCACACAATGTTACATGTCAAATCTATTTAAAATCAAAAGAAGTGAATAGTGTTTACTGAATTCACAAGCGATTTTAAGTTATTTTATTGTCTACGATGTTCAAATCTCCTACACTGAATGCGTTCCTTTTGCAATCCAAAAGTTAAAAATAAAAACAATAAAATTCCCCCAATGCCAGAAACAGGAAATAGAGCAGACACCCGAGCCAGAACTGGGAAGGACAGGGGTGGGCTGGGTTGAGTGGGGGGTACCCTGATATAAGAGGCTGCCTCAATGGAGGGGGACTTCCAGCAGCTGCTTCAACCGTCCTGCCCCCCAGCTGGGACCATGGAACTTCCCCTGCTGTGCACCCTGCTGGTGTTTGCTGGTGAGTGAGGCAGGACCCACAGTGGGGAAGGGGAGGCGGGATGGGATGTAAGTAGGCGCTATAGCTCCTTCCTAGACTGAGCCTCTGCTCTGATCCCCACTGCCCTGGTCCCCCAGTCCTCAACCCTTCTGTCCCTGCAAGGAGCCAGCAGCAGCGGCCGGTCCCCAACATGCTGGCTTCGGCCGGGGAGCTCTGGCTCTGCACGCGGTGCCACATGCCTCTGCTGTGAGGCTGAGCATGGAGGGGCTCAGACACTGCGGTTGGCTGAGCAGATGCCTACGGTATTTTGGACACAAATTACAGAAAGGGATCTCCCCACCTCCTTCTGCTCCCCTCTGTCACTTTGACCAGATAATAACAATCTTTCGTTTACGCACAGCACTCTGTACATTTAAAACACTTCCTTTCATGTTCGTTGTCTCCCTTGAACCTGGGAGGAGGGTCCTGTTGACTGTGGTGGGAGATGGGGCGGTTTCCATTCAATCTTCGGCAGGCCAAATATAAAAAAGTGCTTGTTAGCAAATCAGTGGTTTTATTTCTCGATCCGTCTCAAAGTATGTAGTGTTAGAAAGGATTTGTACTTTCGAATGTGGTTTTATGTTGTCCTGGGACTACCAAATTTTTTAGAGGAACACATCTCCTGGGCTACTGTGGCAACCATTGGGAAAATTGCAGTCAACTCCTCTCCCAGACACAAAGAAGCAAGACACTGTAGACATAAAATACGCAGATAAACCTGCATTCGAACGCTGGTCCCCTGTCTCCTGGCAGGATGACCTTGGCCAAGTCACCCTACTTCTCTGTGTCCTCATCCGTAAAATGGACACAATAGCACCCTCTTCGTAGGGTTGTTAGGACTTTAATGAGAAAATGTATCCATAATGTTTAGCAAGTGTAAGTAATAGCGAGGAAACAACAGCCTAACACCCAGCACAGGCGTGATGAGGCAGTAGGTGTGCTAATTCTCGGGGTGAGGGAGTCCATCCCCCTCGGTGGCAACGAAGGATGATAGAGCTACCAGGAATTACTGACAAGCTAAGCCAGTTCACCAAAGGTCACATAACCACAGGCCAAGCTCTGCGGTGTTTCAGGGTTCATTTCGCCTCAACTAGAAAATTATTAGGAGGCAACCATCCAAAAGCTTTCTGAACCCAAGTTAAATATATTGTTTGCCTGGCAAGGGCGAGCTGCATCGTTCAGATATGAGCTTATTTGTATAATGCTAAGCTGACGTGGAAAGGGCCAGACTTGGGGCAGCAAGAGGGACGAGGTACACAGAAAAGCAAGAGTCTGAATTCAGGTCCCTGGTTGGCACACAAGGTGGGTATGACCCTCCCTGCCGTGGGTTGCCTCCGGGTTCCTTATCACGGAATGTGGGATTCCGGGGGTCCTGGGATCAGTCATTAGTACCCTCAAGGCTTAGCAAGGATTCTCTTAAACACCCCTGGCAAACAGGAGTGGCAACATGGATTCTGGCCCATTGAGGGGACACACCGGGTGGGGACAATAGCAGGCCTCCAAGTACGAGACACCACCGGTCCCTTTTAGCTGCAGCCCAAGGCAACATGCTCAGGATCTCACCTGTGGCCCATTGCACAAGCCCCTTCCAAATCCCCTCCTCCCACCTCCACCTCCCCCAATTTGGGGCTCACTCTCATTTTTCTATTCACTTCAATGGCACGAAGAACTTTCATTATAACACCATTTACCTGGGGAGGGGCGGGGAGGGGAGGTGTATAACGAGGTCACTCAAAGGGGCCCACCTGGTCACGTCTCCCTGAAATTCAGGTCCATCTACATTCTCGAATCGTCTCTCGAGGTTGCACACATGTATACTTGGGTCCCCTTATCTTGTCTGGTCCTCCCAGGCCCTCCCCTGAATTCATTGACTTCATACATTTTATTTCTCCTATCTCAGCATTAAGTATTCTTCTCCCCCAATAAAATAATAGCCCCTTATGATCCATTCTAACCAGTAGCAATTATGCTTAGAATGAAAAATATCCACGAAAATCATTGATTTCTAAATCACACGGCCTCCCAGGTGAGCCACGTGAGTGCTTTAATCTGCAGCTTTCTCTAAGGGAGGCGAGGGGCAGGTGGGGTCCAGGGGAAAGTCTCCCTGTTACAGAACGGGAACTTGGTGCAGAGGCAGGGAATGGCACCCAACTGCCTTGGGCTTCAATCGTGGCTCCTCCATGTACCGGCCACTGTGACCCGGAGCAAGGTCCTAGGGCTCAATCTGCTCATCTATAAAATGGGCATTAAATGTAGTTCTTGTTGTATCAATGTGAGTTTCTTAGTTCTCATAAGTGTCCCGTAATTATTGAAGCTGATCATAACATCAGAGGAAAGTAGGTGAGCGGTGTACAAGAACTCTCCGTAACTCCTTGCAGCTTTTCTGTATATATAGAATGTACCAAAACAAAAAGAGTAGTTATTGGGGGGAAAAGAGTATCTCATGGGTTGAATGGAAGTGTAGTTGAATTGAAGAATTGAAGAGTAGTTGAATTGAAGAGTAGTTATTGGGGGGGGGGGAAGAGTATCTCATGGGTTGAATGGAGTCAATGAATTACTACACGGAAAGACCCATGATAAGCATTCACTATCACTATATATTTTTTAAAGATTTAATTAATTTATTTGAGAGAGAAAGAGAGCAAGCGAGCGAGGGCACAAGCAGGAGGAAGGGCAGAAGGAGAGAGAGAAGGAGAAGCAGACTCTCCTGATGTAGGACTCGATCCCAGGACTCTGGGATCATGACCTGAGCTGAAGGCAGACACTTAACCCACTGAGCCACCCAGGTGCCCCATCATATATTTTTATTAGCCATGATGGTTGTTGTCACTTTATTTCCCAAGGTCATTCTGATGTGGTCCACCAGGGCACAAGTGCCAGGCCTGTGGGCCACTGGCCACCACTGATGTTCAGCTCATGTCCTCTCCTTGTTGTTGGACTCCTTGGCAGGTGTGATTCCAACCCAGGGTGGGATCATGAACCTGAACAAGATGATCAAACAAGTGACCAGGAAGACACCCATCTTCTCCTACTGGTTCTACGGCTGCCACTGTGGACCTGGAGGCAGAGGCCAACCCAAAGATGCCACGGACTGGTAAGGCCTTCCCTGGCAGGGCCACGGGTGTCAGTCCTGCCCTGCCCGCCCCCTGCCCCAGGACTCTTCCCTTTCCTGCTCCCCCATGTATTTGTTCCACGAATTCGTTTTGTCCCATGTGCTAGGAACTCTGCTGAGGCCCAGTCCCATTCCAGGTCTCCTCGCCCTTGCCTTCTGGCTGGTTCTGCAGAGTCTCTGAAGGCCCCTTTGCACTTCCAACCCCTGATTTAGTTAGAGTACCCCACACACACACACTCCCTGCTCCCACTGCACGCTGTTTTTTTCAAATTCCTACCTCTTTTTGCCACTGGCTCATTCAATCTTCGCAGCAGCCCCCCCCCAACCCCGTACCCCAGGGAATCAGCCAGGGGGGCTGATGAGAGCCATCCAGACCCAGGGTCACTTCCCTCATCCGCCACTTATAGCCTGTGTGCTCTTGGGCGTGTGGCCTGACCTCCTTGAGTCTGTTTCTTCATCGGTGAAATGGGGGATACACCAGTGCCTCCGTCACAGGGTCGTAGTGAAGATCAAGGGAATATTCACAGACAAAACACATGCCTGGTTCACAGGGCTTCCACCCTCAGTAGGTGTCAGCTGGTGTGACCGCAAAGAAGGCTACAACCCTGCCGGCCTTGACTTCCAAGGTGGGCACTCCATCTCTACCTTGGGCAGCTGTGCTCCCTGCCTGTCCCACCGCCTGTCCTGTCCCTCCAGGTGCTGCCAAACCCATGACTGCTGCTATGAGCACCTGAAACTGCACCGATGCCGTATCCACACAAACCATTATGACTACACCTTTTCACACGGGGACATCCAGTGCTGTGAGTGCCCGGGCCTCGGGGTTGGAGTTAGAGGCTGAGGAAGGGAGCTCTGGCACTCACTGCCTTTGTGGGCTGTGTGACAGTGCACGAGCCGCCCAACCCCTCTGTCTTTCCCATGTGTCCAGTGACTGTAGCTGGGATATAGAGGAATGGAGCTGGGAGTACAGAGAGGTCCAACAGGGGTGTTGAGCCCTTTAGGATTTAGAAGGCAGGCAGGCCTCAGCTTGGATCCCAGAGCCACCATCAACCAGCTTGGTGACCTTGAACACAGTGCTTAGCCCCTCTGAACATCGGCGGTCTCATCCGGAAACTCAGGATGATCACAGTTATTCTACTCCCTAACATTAATTCCAGAACTAAAATGAGAGCAGTTAGAATGATCCTCGCACATGCCCGCCGCCAGGCGCATGCTCGATGAACCACCTGGGGCACGACTTCCCCGTCACAATGTCTTAAGCGTTCCTGGGCCTCAGAACAGCCCAGCCAGGAGCGGCACCATCTCTATGACCTCCATGGTATAGACAAGGACAGCAAGGCCAGAGTGAAGAGGTGCTTGCCCAGGGTCAGCCAGCTGCAAGTGACAAGAACCTGGGTCAGAGCTCAGGTCCCCAGCCCCCTCCCACCCCTGCCCTCCGTCCACCCCTGCCTGGAGACAGGAGGCAGCTCCCAGGGCTGGGAATGAAGGGCTCATCCCATCAGTCCCTGTTCATCGAAGGCTTAATAGTAATAGCAACAGGTGCACCTGGGGGCTCAGCCGGTGAAGCATCTGCCTTCAGCTCAGGTCATGATCTTGAGGTCCTGGGATCGAGCCCCGCATCGGGCTCCCTGCTCAGTGGGGAGTCTGCTTCCCCTGCTCTCCCACTGCCTCTGCCCCTTACCCCCATTCACGCACTCTCTGTCTCTCCCAAATAAATAAATAAATAAAATCTTAAAAAATAATAATGGTGACAATAATAGCCAGCATTTGTTGAGCACCTACTGTAGGCTGAGTGCTTTGCTTCTTCAGTACCCTCAACAGCCCCAAGGCAGCACTCACCCTCACCCCAAGTACAGATCACAAAACCTACGCACCGAGGTCCCTTCGGCCTCAGTCTCCGCACATGCTGTTCCATCTGCCTGGAACACCACCCACCGCGGCTTTCCACAGGGGGAGCAGACCCCTCCCACCTCAGCTCAGATGGCTCTCGATGCCAAGTCCAGTCCCCCTCTTTCATCGTCTTGCAGCCCCTGTATCATCCCTTACTTCCGTGGGGAGCAGGCCGCGATCTTCACTTCTGTGGCTCTCGAACATCTGCCGCCCCCACGGGGTGCAAACCTCCCATGTCCCCTCGAGCCCGCCCTGTCCCTCCAGGGCTTGCTGCAGGGCAGGGGCTCAATTGTTTATTAAGTGGATGAATAAAGAAAGGAGCCATGGCACATGGGGGAGGTCGAGGTCCGGCCAGAGGTCCTGCAGCTCAGGTGGAAGCAGCTGAGAAGGGCACTCGAAAGTTCGGCAAGGACTGTGCTGCCTTCAGGAACTCCCTCCGGGGACCCCAGAGCCACCCGGGCTCTGCCCCCAGGAAGGGACAGACGGTGAGCTCCCTTCTCCTCCACCCCGCAGCTGACAAGGGGACCTGGTGTGAGCAGCAGCTGTGCGCCTGTGACAAGGAGATGGTCCTCTGCCTGCAGCGGAACCTGGACTCCTACCAGAGGCACCTGCGATACTACTGGCGGCCCCACTGCCGCGGCCAGACCCCGATGTGCTAGGAGGAGCCCCCCGGCGGTCCCAGCTCCCTGCCCTGTTCCTCAGCATCTCCAGCTGAGGGTCCTGTGGGACTGCCGACACCCCTACCCAGGGTCCGACCCCCGGAACCAGCTGGGGGTGTCTCCACCTAACCCCACCCGCCTTCTTGCTCTTGGACCTTCTAAATCTCTCCGCCCCGAGGCAGCAGCTATCTCTTCCGAGGATGCATCAAGATCTGAGGAAAAGCCAAGGCCAGGAAGCCCCGTGGGGACAGTATTTGGGCCGAAGCAGCAGGGGTCAGGGGTGGGGATTGGGGGGGCCGTGGTGTGGCAGGTCCTCCCTGCCGCTGCCACCTGCCAGGCCACCTGCTGAGTCTCGCCCCCTCCGATCACGCTGTCCAAGCTGCAGCAGGGGTGGCCTTTCTGAAGGACCACGTGGCTACTTCTTAAGACCCCGTAAGCCCTCCGCCGCCCCAGGGTAGGACCTCTCACGGTGTTTGGGACCCACAGTGTCCTGCACTATGTCACTCTCCCAAACTAGACTGGCAGGTCCTTGCAGGCAGGGCCCATGACCACCGTGGAATCAGGTGCATCCTTGCACCCGAAGCAGTACCTGGGACCAAGAGGGACTCTACAAATCCCTCTCAGGCTAAGGGCCAGATGAAGCTGCCTCGTCCTCTTGCTCTAGGCCCAGGTCCTCACGCACATGCGGTGTGTCCTTTCCTGCTTCCAGGAGTTTTCTCAGGCTGGGACCTCTGCAGAGTGCTCCGCTTACTGTCCCCAGGTGGCTGAGCCCCACCAAGGGCCCAAGGGCTACTTGGAACAGAGGTCTCCTCTGGCTGATTCCTCCTGGCTCTTGCTCCCTCCTCCAAACCTGCAGAGCAGTTTATGAGTCTGGAATGTACCAGGTTTTATCTTGAGTGGTATATAGTATCTGAACTTTCCCAGTGTCCTCCAACTAGACTGGAGCTGCTGGAGGACGGAGGCTACGTCTCTCATCTTTGTTTCCTCTGCTCCCGGAAATAATAGGTGCTCAATTAATATTTATGGACCAATGAGCCCATAATGGATGGATGGATGGAGGTTGTGGGAGATGTTGCTGGGTCCCTACCCAGATCCCCTCCCGGCCCAGTCCCCCAATCTCCAGCTAAGCCAGATGTTTGGCTGCTGTGTGCCCACATCTATCTCCTTCTCCTTGTCTGCTGGGAGCTACCACGCCTCCCACCCTGCCCACCTCTAACCCGTATCTAGGGAGTGCAATACCAGAAGGGAGTAATTGCCCAGCCCCTGCCTCCATGCAGGACCCCCTGGACAGCACATTGCATGTCCCAGAGCTCCTCTTGGGACCAGGCTGAGGCCAGATGTCTGGAACACCTCTTTGCTTAGCTTCATACCCTAGTCTGGCCTGTTTCACTTGTTGCCTTACAGGTTTCTCCTGTGAGCACGCCCTCAGTAAATTACCCATTTGCACAAGAATCCTGTCTCAGGCTCAGCTTCTGGAAAAACTGACTTGGGATGGATGGGTGGTTGGATGGATAGATGGATAGGTGGACGGATGGGTGGCTTCTTCACACAAGGATCCATGATCTATCATTTGTATGTGATTAGCTGTGTCTCCAGCAACAGGGCTGGAGGACCTAGAGCCACTCACACCCTCCAGCCTGTGACATGTGTAAGTGAAACAGTTGACCAAGCACTTATCCTACTTCTACATAAAGCTCAGTGGCTCATGTGAGGCAGGGTAGAAGAATTAAGAACCATGGGCACTGGGTTCAAATTCCAGCCATACCACGGACTAGCCATGTAACCTCACCTCAGGAATCTTGGGTTTCCTCCAGTGTATAGATGAAAGTTAGAAGAAAATAAGAGGAGGTCAGTGCAGTGCCTGACACGTGATAATGCCTCTTTATTTATTTTTTTTAAAGATTTATTTATTTGCTTTAGAGAGAGAGCAGGGGAGAGGGGCAACAGGAGAGGGAGAGAGAGTCTGGAGTAGACTCCATACGGTGCACAGAGCCTGATGCAGGACTCGACCTCATGACCCTGAGATCATGACCTGGGCTGAAACCAAGAGTCAATCACATAGCTGACTGCACCCCCCAGGCACCTGGTAATGCCTCTTTACATGTTACCTATAGCATTTTTGTTCTTGTTGTTATATCATGACCGCATTTGAAATCAAGATAAATCAAGGGAAAATAGTTAATCAGTGTCCCCCTCCTTTCCACCCAATTCCTCTGTCCTTTCCACAGGACCGTGCAAGCTGGGTCAGTTAGATCCTGAGGCACGGTGATCATTGACTCAAGAGCTGACCACCCCCACTCCTCCGTTGGAGCTTCTGTGGCCAGGCTCTGTGATGGTGACAACATCATCATCTGTTGACAGATATGAGCATTATTATCCCGATTTTACAACCTCAGGCTCAGATTGGGGACTTCAATGTCCAAGGTCCCACAACCAGCAAAAGGGAGAACCAGGATCCCACCCTGACTCTCCTCACTCTGCTCCCTGGCACCCCGTCCCATTTGTATCGATCAGGACACTTCCTATGACTTGATGGACTCCAACAATGAGGGCATTTATGACCTCACATGACGAGAAATCCAGGGGAAAGGTGGCTCTCCAGTGGCCTGGAGATGTCCTCCGCACCAGGTGTTCTCTCCTGCTCTTGGCCACCCTTGCTGTGCTGCTCTGCCCCCTGGGTGGCTCCTCCCAGCTTCCCGATTGCAGCTGTGGGCCAGACTTCAAACCTGGACGTGACTACATCCACCAGAAAACATACCATTCCTTTCATGTCTGTTTTCAATGAGCCCTACTGCCACCACCTAGCACATCTCCCCCAAGGACGGGCCATCCTCAACCGTAGTGCTTCAAGGTGACGGGATCACTCTGGTTGGTTTCAATTCCTCAGGTTTTCCTTACCCTGGAGAGGAGAGAGTTAATGTCCCTGAGTGGTGGGTAGTGGCTGCAACCAGAGCTGTGGGGGTTGTTGATGGCCTTGGGTAAGCAAGTCCAAGGCTGGATCAGGAGGAGGACAGTGCCTAAAGCACTCCTCTCTCTGAGCTAAGCACCTAGAGCAGGGCCTGCTGGTCATAGAGTAGGTGATCAATAGTTATTTGTTATGAATGAATGAATGATGAATGAATGAATCCCAGGTTGGTCAAGTCATGGGACTCTGGACCAAGAGGACCAAGAGGTGGGATTGGCAGATGGGATCTCAGGGCAGCCAGGACTGAGTCCCCAGAGTGAGGCAAGACCCTCTCCCCCTCCCCACCATCCTGTGAGTGCTCATTCTGGGCCTTTTTCCAATTCCTGGGATTGGGTAAGAGGCACCAAGGAGGGAGAGACTCACCGGCAGCTTCTGTTCTCCACGCCCATCTCTCAAGTAGCCTGGAGGATGTAGGAGGCAGACAGAGGACACAGTCACCGTGCTTCCCATTCCTCCCGGGGTCAGACTCACAAAGGGACAACCACGGGGGGGGCGGGTGGAGCCAACACTGAGCACCTGTGGTGCCCCCTCGCCCACTCCCCTCACCTCTCTGGGGCTTGGTATTGTCACCTGCCTCTTCCAGCTGCAGAAACTGAAACTCGGGGTGAGTCACTTGCTAAGTGGCAGGGCTGGGAATCGAACCCAGTTCTCTCTGCTCCAGGGCCGTGTCTCACCCTACCTCCCACACTCTTTCCTGGGACAGCTGGTGAGTCAGCCCTGGGTGCCCCTCTAGTGGGTGAGATCCTCCCCCAGGGATGAGGAGGTGAGGCAGGGGCAGGTGGCCAGGCAGGAAGCAGCTCGGACAGAAGGGTGGTGGGTAATAATTGCACCCACCGTTAACAGTAGCGTCCTCACATTGGGAGCCCTTCATCCCACAGCTGGCTGAATCCAGTCCCTAGGCCACCTGGACCCCATGGGCCACCTCCAGGGGGCGGGGAGGGGCCAACCTGGGGGGGGGGGCACGATGGGTAGCTGCCTTCTCCATGACTCTGCCTGCTTTTCCAGCAGAGCCTCTCCCAAATGTCCATGCTCCTTTCACGCTTCTCCCCATCGCTGCGCTGTGCGGTGGGGCGGTGGGTCCTGTCCTCCCCTCTGCACCCCGCCCCCGTCCGTGTCAGTGCCCACTGGGGGTATTCATTTGGGGTGCACAACGCCCCTGCTCTTCCCGAGGTCAGCCCGGAGCCGACCTCACTGGAACAGCCTGGATGTGAGGGCCTGGCTGGCTCTAGAGTGGGGGGGATCCTCTTTATCTTTTTTTCACTTAAAGAAGAGATTTTAGAGTAGCTGGTGAAAACTCAAAGCAAGTCACAAAAGGCAAGGCGGCGGAGTTTCCTTCCTTTCTGTCTCTGCTTTAGGTTCCTGGCCAAGCCTCGCTGGCTTTGGGGCCTCTCCTGGATGGACTGCCCTGGGCTCCTTGCCAGACTGGCCCCTTGGGTCATCCAGGGCTCAGGAGACAGTCACCCCCTGAGAGAAGGTCCCTGCCTCCCAGCAGAAAGCAACCACCTCTCACCCTGTCTCCCTGCCTTATTTCAATTCTCTGCTTACCTTTTCTGTGGGTTTTCTTAATCACTGACTCATTCAGCCGTTTGTATATCTTAGATTGGGAAGCGCACCTGCTTTATCACCTCCCAGCCCCTCCCTCCGAACTATCAGAAACCACCGCCTCCCTCTGCCAAGACCACTCTCCTACTGGCAGGAGACCCTGCAGGCAAAGGTCATTCTCACGGTGGGCTGCCTCTTCTGGAAGGATCCAGCCCCAAGATGAGGCTGCCACAGGGCCCGGCTCTGTTGATGCCTGCAGGTAAGTGCCCCTCCTCCGTCCCCCAAACCCCAAGTCCGGGAACCACAGAGCAGAAGGAAGAGGAAATAATTCAGCCAGGTGGCCTCTGGTTTCTTAAGAGGGAGATGGGAAAAGATACTATTTTTCAGGGTTTCCCTGTGCTAGGAACCTTAAACACCTGATCTCATTTCCACCTCATTACACGGGCCCCCACCGGCTGGGCACTTTACCCTTCTTTTCTGGGGGAGGATCCAGGCTCTGATAAGTAAAATATTTCGCCCCAGGTAACTCACTCAGCAAGAAAATACCAAGATTTGTTCCTCTTGTGCCAGCACAGCTCATAGAGCTGAAAGATTGGAGACCCACCTTCTAGATCAGACTCCATGCGAGCCCCGTTCTATCAGGCCCACTGCTTCATCTTCCAGGTAGGAGGGGAGAGGATTAGGCTTCCCAAACCCCAGCCTTTCGCACATCACCTTCCAGATGTTTGGTTTAAGATTTCAATTTTCTTCTTCTTCTTCACTTTTCTTAACCTAAATAAATATTTTTTTTAAGCAGGAAATTAATTCCACTCTGGTAGAGTGAAAAACCAGTGTCACTTGTCATCAACGGAAAATGACCATAAAAATAAATGCAATGAAAATAAAACTCTTATTGGAGAGGGAAGTGCACGATCAGTAGTTGGGTCAGCTAGCAAGCACGGGAGGGGTGCCGAGGACCCCCAGGCTCCACGCAGAGACCGCCTTCGCCTCAATATATTCTGAAGGACTGGAAGGAACTAGATAGGGAGCAAGTCATGAGCTCTGTGAGCAGCACTGTTTGAATTCTCTGGAGAGTCCCAAACCAGGCTGGAGGTGTGTGGGGGGCACCAGCTGGGTGATGCCGTGGAAGGTTCTGGAGACGAGGGAGGAGGAGCACAGGGCCTGCTCTTGGGGAGCACAAGCACAGCAGGGAAGAAGGTCACGGAGTGCTGGACTGGGGGCTAGGAGACCCCCAGGCCAAGCCAGCTTCTGTTACTCTCTTGCTCCAAGGCCTCAAAAGGGATCAGAATTTGCCAGCCCCGAATATGCCACTTTGTATACAAATTATTTGGGGCTGGTGGCAATTGAGTATCTACAGATGCGGGAGGAGGTCTTTGCCCATCCCTTATCTGCCTAAAAACAAGACACAAACTTCTCTTTGAGAAAAGTGCCCCCAACCCTTGTACTTGGAGAGAAGAGCAGCTCTTCTCATCAGCGCCAGGGAGTCAACACTCCAGAAGCAGACTTTTCTAAAATAGCGTGTCCTCCATTAGATCCCCCATGTAGCTCTTAGTCATTTCCCCACAGGTTATAGTCCTTGAGGTCCAAGCCGCCTCTCCTTTGCTAAAAAGGAATCCTCTGGGGATCCCTGGGTGGCTCAGCGGTTTAGCGCCTGCCTTCGGCCCAGGGCGTGATCCTGGGGTCCCGGGATCGGGTCCCACATCAGGCTCCCTGCATGGAGCCTGCTTCTCCCTCTGCCTGTGTCTCTGCCTCTCTCTCTCTCTGTGTCTCTCATGAATAAATAAATAAAATCTTAAAAAAATAAAAAAAAAAAACGGAATCCTGAGTCTCACCACTTCTTTGAGTTTCACTTCTTTTCGGTGAACTCCTGTGCATGTCAATATTAATAAATACCACATGGCTTTTCTCCTGCTAATCCATCCTTTGTTAGTTTAATTTGCAGCCCCCAAGGGAAAACACCTAAGAGAGTAGAGGGAAAGTTTTCTTCACCAACACTGACCTGCAGTTTCCCATTGGTACCAACATGGTCAGGGTGGAAAGTTCCTATTAAATGGAACAGTAAATAAAATAAGATGTACAACACTATGTCCATATTGAGTTTATGGGGGAAAATGTACTACACGAAAACTTGGCTGGAAAAATGGTCTAACATAGTGGGCAAGAGTGTGGCTCAGCAGTTGAGCATCTGCCTTCAGCTCAGCATGATCCCCGGGTTCAGGGATTGAGTCCTGCATCAGGCTCTTGCAGGGAGCCTGCTTCTCCCTCTGCCTGTGTCTCTGCCTCTCTCTGTGTGTCTCTCATGAATAAATAAATAAATAAAATCTTAAAAAAAAAAAAAAAAGGTTTGGGCCCAGGGTCCTGCACAGAGGATCTGCCAGCTGTTGGGGTCTCCTGACTCCTGGATGTAGGATCTTAGGCATAAGCCACTGAACCTCTTTGAGCCTCAGTTTCTTTACCTGTAAGATGGGAATTACCATACTGTCTTCACAAGGTGTTGTGAGGGGTAAATGACAGACCCCCGGAAGGCACCTTGCACCCCGTCCGGCAGGTAGAGATCTGCGTGCAGAACACACAGCAGTTGCCGTCCTGCTCAGGGTTGAAGGAACATCAGCAGCTGTGGTCATGGCCGTGGTGGCAGCATCTCCATCTTTTTTCTATTGATGTTTCCTTCCTTCTCCCCAGGGCTCATGCTCAGCCGGGCCTGCTTGTCGGAGCTCTATGGCATTAGCAAGCAGGCCATGGAGAGGTGACCCCTCCTTAGCCACCTGTCACTGTGGCTCGGGGGCCCAGGGCAGCCCATGGATGCCAGCCACTGGTAATTCTCCCCTCCTGGGGCAGCACGCATCTGGCCAAGGTCTGCCCTGAAACCTTGTCTGGGCGTCATCCTGAGAGGGCGCAGCCGTATAGAGTCAGCACATCTGTCCGGGGTGAAGAGGGCGGGCTCCGGGGTTCATTCCCAACTGTACTGCTTACCGCTGTGGTTCCTGGGGCAAGCTCCTTGACCTCTCTGTGCCTTGGTATCTTCACACACAGGACAGGGTGTTCGTAATACTTCCGTGGGTTAATATGAGGATTCAGTGGAACCGTGGGGAAGCACACTTAGGATACTTTCCACACTGGGATCTGCTCCATCGTGTCAGGCACCAGGCAAGGCAGTGGGGCTCATAGAGGAGTGCCAGTCCCAGCCCCCAAGAGGTCCTCATTCCCATGAAGGGGAGATTCCCCCAGACTTTAGGATCTGAGAGGCCGGTTCAAGCCCTGGCACCACTAACGTGGGCAGGACCCCAAGCAGGACATTTTTTCTCTGTCTCTCTCAGTTTCCCATTCTGCAAAATGAGATGTTTTGAGGCTGTATTGGGTCATGGATTTGACGAAACTCAGAAAAGCATAAAATATTAAAAAGGTCCAGAGCATTCTACATAGAAAGAAAGTCTGCAAGCTGAAGCATGTTAGAACTTTGATTGGATGCTCAATGTGATAGCAAATCTGTCCCAAGATAAAGAGATCCTTAGAGAAGATAATAAGAGGTTCAAGGTTTACAACCAACAAGTTTATTTGAAACCTGAGTAATCTCAGCGTCCGGCAGCTGGCTCACTTTGATTTATAGGAAACCAATTGTGCAACATTCCAGATTTATTAAATCAGCTGTTTAGAACTGATGACTCAAAGAGTTTTTAGACATGGCAACCAAACAATTTTCAGATTCTCTGCTTCAGGGGCTCTCAGACTTGATGAATGAGTTGTTTACCAATTCCCACAATCTATCATTTTGGTCTTGATGGATCAATGAGTTTGAGGAGTGACTTTTCTGTCTAAAAGACCCATCTCGGGCAGCCCCGGTGGCTCAGCGGTTTAGCACCACCTTCGGCCCAGGGCCTATCCTGGGACCCAGGATCAAGTCCCACATCGGGCTCCCTGTATGGAGCCTGCTTTCTCCCTCTGCCTGTGTCCCTGCCTCTGTGTGTGTGTGTGTGTGTGTGTGTGTGTGTGTGTGTCTCATGAATAAATAAATACAATCTTAAAAAAAAAAAAAAGACCCATCTCCCTTTTCCCCCCTGCTCCTTGCTGGGTGCAGAGGAATGACCACAAGGACCAGGAATCTTCCACGAAACGGTTAAGTCAAAGGGAAAACCAGATCTGGGCAGTAGTTAAAGGGTTAAAAGCAGATCCCAACCAGGAATGATTGCAATGAGAGACAAGAGACAACTGAGCTCAGTTCAGAATACAGCGTGGACACATGTAGATCTACGGCTGTAGATCTACGGAGCAGGTGGGGATGGGAAATCACTAAGAGGATACATCAGGGGTAAGGGAGGGGGATCGTGGCTAAGCCAACCCAACAGGATTCTTGCCAGAGGCAGGCCTGGGTGATCAAACACCACCTGGAGGATGACAAGGGGTGAGGAATTTGATTAGATATCAGGGTTATCAGATATGGAGGGTGAGGGTTTTGGCTAAACCTACTTGACAGGATTCTTGCTCTTAAGGATGAGGCTGCATCAAAAAAGATCTTAGAGGAACCTCACTCATTTTGGTTGGGGAGAGTTTTCATCAGCCCCTCTTCCTGTCCAAGGAAAGAAGAGACATTCTTTCCTCTGAACAGCAGGAGTCCATTTGTCCATTTATCCTTTGGTCGCCTTTTGTTCATGAAGGATCAGCTAACCCACCGCTTGGGACTTGGTCATAGTGGCTATTTGCTAGCTGCCAATGCGAGCGGTGGGGCACTGAATGGGGGAATTTCTATGAAAATAATAGGAAGGCAATGATTAGTTGTTGGGAACCCAGTTTCTGAGGGCGGAAGTCGGGAAATTTCTAGATGTTGAGCTGGAGGCATCTACACGATGGAGTGAGGAAAGCAGTGGTGACCCAACAAACTTGCTGGCTTGCAGTTCGACGTCCTTGGTGACGGCATCGGTGTCCCAGTAAACTTTCTGAGCGGCTCACACAACAGCAGACGCCATCAGAAGGTGACTTCTCTGAAGCTTATTTCAAGTCAGCCAGCTTCTGTTTACGGGGCATCGGGAAAAGGGTAGTATTAGTTCTCAGTGATGTGGAGTCAGGGAGGTGGGAGATTAGAAACTTTCATCTGGAGAATTATAGTCAGATACTGGAGAACCCCAATGGTGGGCTCTAGTTTTCCATTAAAACACAAAATTTCTCTCTACAGTCACCCCTCTTTCTGACCAAAGATAATCAAAGTACGGCTGTTCTTGTTTACAAAATAATTATTCCAGTCTCATTTGATTTGGTACGATTATTTACATGAGGGCCGCAAAAATGAAGATTGACCCCATAGGCCTTTTTGAGTTTGCTTTCCTAGAACCTTTTCACTGGGAATTTCAGATTAGACACTTAAGAAGCCACTTAAATAATTCTGTATTTGCTAGGAGGGCACACCTCTGGGTACATCTATAGATTGGGGGACTTCCTCTCCTCTCAAGGTCCCCAAGATATCCTACGTTCCCTGGGTCTGCCAGGAAGTGACCTTCCTTGCTCACCTGCAAGCCAGGTACCAAACCATTTTTATCAAGAGGGCTTTGTGAGCTTTGGCTCCAGAAAGTCAACCTCACGTCCCTAAAACTGTCTGGTCCTAGCTGATCCTATGCACATCATTCTCAGATATTCCCATCAGAGCCTTGATTATATAACCAATGTTTCCACCGATGATCTGTTGCAAGGAGAACCGATTCTTAGTGAACTCGGGCAAATAGTTATATTGCCATGGAAATAAGAATACTCAACACGAGTTCCTGAACGTTGGAGGGAGCAGGTAAGGAGAACACATAAATATTTCATTTCTGTTTACAAAAGTGGAGCCTACTAAATTGTTATGAGCACAGACAACCTACAAGACAGGAAAAAGCAGTTCATTACATCTGGAAAATGCCACGTTAAAGACCCAGCAATGTTCTCATGATCCTCGCTGAAGTGACTTAGCAAGATTCTTGCCCTTGGGGACGAGACTCAGGGACAGGGCTCAGTCAAACAAAGGCGTAGAGGAGCCTGGGGAAAGTTTGGATAAGCAGAGCCTTTGCAGTAACAAAGTTACCGGGGTGTTCTTGGCTTAAACAACAGAAATGTGTTAAAATTAACACGTTTCAAGAAAATATTCTATCATGAAAATTATTCTAAAGATTTATTTATTTGAGAGAGAAAGAGAGCGTGGGGAGGAGCAGAGGGAGAGGAGAAAGAATCTGGAGCAGACTCCCCGCTGAGCACAGCCCCCCTCCCCCCCATCTCAGGAATCTGAGACCATGATCTAAGCAGAAATCAAAAGTCAGATCCTTAACAGACTGAGTGAGCCACCCAGGCGCCCCCCAAAATGAAAAATGTTTCAAATAAATTGTTTCATTCCAAGGGAAAGTTATAAAATGGACATGGGTTAGGTGGACCAGGATGGTAATATATAATTCATTCCATATTTATTAGGAGGGCACACCTCCTACGCCTTTACCCCTGGGGGCACCGCCCTGAATTTAGAAATGTATAAAATTAGAGCCAGGACCATGGGTCTACAGAGTCTCTGTGAATGTCAACGGGCTATCCCCACGGACATAGGCAAGATATAAATAAGCTTTGATCATCTTTTGTGACCCACGCAGCCTCCCAGTGTCCCCACACCTGACTGCTTTGCTCATCCCGGGAGCTTGTTTACAAATACAGATTTCTGGTCCTCAACCAGAAGCTGTGATCTAGCCTGAGGATGTGTATTTGCAACAGGAAGTTCTGAAGCAGCCCTTCTACCTGCCAGGCTAGAGGGCAGTCCTGGGATGCACCTGGCACCCTGGGGCAGAGCTTTCCCAGCTCCACCAGGACTAAATGTTTAACCCTTTCTATTCCAGCAGAGAACATGAACGATACCAGGAGATTGAGGTGGAGTCACAAGGTCCCCCTGTATCAGTGGTGAGGCCTGGTGACCTGCCCAAGGCCTGAGCACGCACGAACTGGGGCCTTCGCGCACAGTGCTCTTTGCTGGCTTTGGTGGAGACGGAGTACAGCTGTCGGTGCCAGACCCAGAGATCTGCGGTCTAACCCACCACCTTCCTGCTTAGACAGTAGCCTCTTGATTCAACTCGAAACCCCTTCATCGGCCATCTCGGACATCTCATTCTTACCATGGTGGGGAGCCCCTGTCTCCTTCCCTGCTCTGAGCTGCTTGAGGGAAAGATTTGTATTGTGTTGTTGCTGCTATTCTGTGTCCTCAGGCCTCACCCTGATGGGCAGGGAAGGCCCTGATGGGAGCACTTGAGTGGACGCATGACATGTACTCCATGGGAGGCCCGGACAGGAACAATGGCCCCTGGTGGGGACGCTGGGACAGATGTCACTCGGAGGGAGCACACAGCTGGCCTGGGCAGATAGGAGGGATTTAGCTGGTGGCGTGGGTCAACAGGTGGCACAGGGTACTTCACAAATAAAGGCTGGAGGTGCCAAAATGTGCAGCCTCTGACCGGATGCACGGCCCGCTGCCCCAGGCCCAGCTTGGGGCTCCCCACCAGTGCTACCTCACCTATGGGTGCTTCTACTCCCGTCTGAGAGCTCGCCAATGCTCCTCATGGGATCACCACAACCAAAGCGTCACCACAGCCACATCCAACACGGTAAGTGCTTCAAGGGCCAACCTGGTGCCACCTTCCACCCTGGACACCAACCTCGGCCCCTAGGCCTTGTGTTTAGAGCCAACCCATTGGAGTCTTGGGCTTGGGTTTGATGGTCCTCTCCCACAATGGGTGCCATTATTGAGTGCCTACTGTTGTCAGGTGCTGCAACAGGTAATTTATGTGCATCGTATCATCAAACATTCCCAACAGCCCAGTGAGGAAGGTGTTATTAGCTCGTTTGACAGCCAAGAAACAGGCTTGGAGATTTGGAATCACAGGGCGAAAAAATACACAGAGCTACCACCTGAGCCCCTGTCTGGTCCAAAGCTCTTCAACACTGGCTCCTCAGGATTAAAACTCATGGCTTGGCTCTCAGTGTCCCAGTTCCTCTGCTGGGTGGTTGGTTCTAGGACGTTCGAGGACTGATGCGGATCACAGGCTTGGAGATCCACAGCCAGAAGCCCTGTTCTGATCTAATGCTTGAGGAGAAGGAGGGGGCCCAGGGGAACTGGGCCCCAGGGCGCCTTTTGGGGGTTTGTGCAATTAAGCACAGGCAGGCCAGGCAGGCCCTGAGAGGTCATGCGAGCCATGGCTTCTCAAATCCTCTTGACAGCAACCCACAAAATATAATAGATTTCATGCCTCGACCCAGTTAGCCCCCCCAACACACACACACACACACACACACACACTCACAACAGAGACACAATTTGCTGAAGCAGCACTTTACTGTTTGTGATACATAAACACATATAAGCACACACACACGACACACACGCACGTCATATGCAACCCTCTAAACTGATTTCATGACTCACTCATGGGCCATGGCTACAGGGGAAATTATCCACCAAACCTGCTCTTGTAAAAGGGGAAGGGAGCTGCCCAAGGTCATCCAAGATGCGTGCAAAGTCAGGACCAGAACCTCATATCTAGTTCCCAATACTTCTCATTTCCCCAATTTATAGAATGTTAACTCAGTTCAGCGTAGACCAGGTATTTGGATGGTTTGGGGTACAGAGTACCTACAGCCACCTACTTCTCTGAGTGCTGGGGAGGCATCTGAAGCACGGCGGTGCCTTTGGGTCACGGCTGTGGCCGTCGGTTCTCACTGAGCCAGTGGGAGTCTCCGTGGCCAGCCGCCCCCCTTCCCCAAAACCAGGTTTTCTGTATTGACCTGATTCTGACTCTGGGCTGTGGTTCCCAAGAAGATGCAGATGTGAGCCCTGCTTGTTCCCTGGTGTCTCTGCCCTGGTATCACTGCAGTGCCAGTGAGGCACAGACCCTGCTCCCGGTGAGTTCAGGCTCTGGATCTGCACAGTCCCAGGGGTTCAAGTCCCCACTCTGCCCTTCTCGGGTTGTGTGGCCGAGGTTCCATGCTCGGCCTCCATCTGCTCACTCATTAAGCTGGATAATTACACCTGCCTGTCGGGCTGTTGGGAGGACAAAGTGACATAAGCCGGAGGAGTCCCTGGCACGTGGCAGGCAGGTGGTAACTGGTAGCTTTCACGGTCATCATTACCGATAAGGAAAAAAGCAACTCACAGGTAAAGGAGAGGGGACAACATCCCAGAAGGGAGGAAACAGCGAGAAGAGAGGCAGAGCGGAACACACAGGCAAGACAGGAGGAGTAGAGGTTTGGGGAAGTGGGGAACAATTGGGAGACCAAGTGCAAGGGCAGCGCAGCTGGCAGCAGAAAGTGCTAGAACGTCAGCTGAAGAACTTGACAATGAGGGGCACCCGGGTGGCTCAGCGGTTGAGCGTCTGCTTTTGGTTCAGGGCGTGATCCCGGGGTCCTGGGATCGAGTCCCACATCGGGTTCCTGGCAGGGAGCCTGCTTCTCCCTCTGCCTGTGTCTCTGCCTCTCTCTCTGCATCTCTCATGAATAAATAAATAAAATCTTAAAAACAAAAAAGAACTTGGCAACGGGGAGCCACTGGAAGCCTTAGAGGAAAGGAGCGCCTGTAGAGGTACAGTTGGAGTATGTGAAAGAAAGGATGGACCGAGGACCAGCAAACCTCCACCAGGACTTGAGTTATGCCATAGTCGTGGGCTTTCTGAATTCAGCAGGGAAGGGCGTTGTCACCATCCTGAGAGGCCTCCAGCAGGCAGTGGGATTTCTGAGGCTCCCAAGGGAGGCTCTTGCCACCTGAGTGGGATAGGTTGGGTCTCTCTGACTGCCCCAGAGGTGAGCACTCTGGTTTCCTTCCCGAGCTGGTCCCGGGAGCAAGTGCCAGAAGATGTACACATGTGACCAGAAGTTGGCCTTGTGTCGGAGCAGGTTCTGGACACACACAGCAGGCTGGAACCTCATTTCGAGAAAGCCATGCAGGTAGACCATGCCCCTGCTAGACACTGGGGCACCGAGCTATCTCCCCTGGCCCCTGAGGAGGCCTGTCCCCTCACTTAGTGCTGGCCAGGCCAGGGAGGCATCAGGGACCAGGAGGCCAAAGGGACAAAGACAAGCCAGCTCTCGTCCAGACTGTACCAGCAGCCGCTGTGCTGCCCTTCCTCCTGCCCAGCTCCTCAGGCCTGTTTCCACTCTGGTCCGTGAACACCCTGGAGGCAGGGACTGTCTGGTTCACTCATCTGCCCATCCGGTCACTCATTCAGTCAACAAACACTTGTGAAGCACCTGCTGTGTGCCAAGCACACTGGTAGGCACCAGGAAGCCGGCTCTATCAATCAGGGTTTGATCGGAGCCTCGGAACTGCTAGGAGATCCCAACATATAAAATAAGGGACTTTTTTTTTTTTAATTTTATTTATTCATGAGAGACACAGAAAGAGAGAGAGAGGGAGACACAGGCAGAGGGAGAAGCAGGCCTCATGCAGGGAGCCCGACGTGGGACTCCATCCTGGGACTCTAGGATCCCGCCCTGGGCCGAAGGCAGCACTAAACTGCTGAGCCACCCGGGCTGCCCTAAAATAAGGGATTTTTGTGTGGATTTGGCTTCCATGATTGTGGAAGCCAGTTAAAAAAAAAAAAAAAAAAAAAAAGGCAAGCATTCTGTGAGATGCTGTTTCTTTTTCTGCTGGTGCTGCTGCCTGAAATCCTGTGGCCCAAGCGACAGGGCAATTGGACTGGCAGGGATGAGTGGAACCCACGAGATCAGCCCAGAATGCCCTTAACCATCTCATCACCTCCAACGGAAGGAGCCGAAACAGGTGGCCTGGCAGGACCTGGAGTGGCTGTGGCTCGGGTGCTCCCCAACACCCACACGGTGAGCCAGCAGATAAGGGCCCACACGCATCACCCGCGACAGCCTCTCATGCCCCGCTCCAACCCTGCTTGTAAAAATCCCACCACTCCTACTCCACATCTGCTTCCGCATCTCATGCAAACGTCTCCGGAGACCCACACCAGCCTGGAATTCTGCGGGGATGGAATTTCTGGGAAATGCAATTTCCTTGTAGCTAAAGGACACATGACAGATCCAGGACAGTGCACCCCTTGGGGGACCATGCAATTTCGAGAGATGAGCCCCCTGATGGGTCTCTTGTCACCCAAGAGTTGGTCAAATAACAGAGTCAAAGAGACCACCTCCTCCTGGGTTTTGGCGATTCCTGGATTTCATCATTTCCCCAGAGCTGTTCACTGCCATGACAGGGGTCCAGGGCAGCCTCCGTGGAGGACCTCAGTGGGGTCCCCCTCTACAGATGATGAAGCCAGAGCCCCTGCCAGACTAACAAGCCGGAGACGGCCTCTGCTATCCAAGGCAGTTAGAGCAGAGAGGAACCTGGCCCTCAGGTGGAATCCAGGGGATCCTCCTGAAAACCCCTATTATGGATGAACTCCCAAACTACCCCAGCTTCTGTTTCCTCTCTACGTGCGCTGGAGCTGAAGACAACGGGCTGGTAGTCAGGGCCCAGGGTTTAGAACCCGGATCTGAGATCTACCTCTAACTTCTGCTATTGCTGTGCTGTGTGGCTTTGGGAAAATCTCCCAACCTCTCTGCACCTCCATTTCCTGGTAGATAAATAAAAGTTCCCCAGAGGCCCCTCCAGCTCAAGCCCATCTCAGCCTGTGCTGTTGCTTTTGTAACCTCGAAGCTTCCCTTGTCCACAAATGCCTGCCTGTGCCTGTCTGAATGCAGGTGCCCTGGACTGGGACGCCCGGAGAGCACAGCCTGCACGCAGCCCCTCCTGCAGAACCCCAGCGGCAAGACAACCCCTGCCCGCCACCTGCCCCTGACAGGGCTGGGGTCTCTTCTCCATCATTCAGGAACTTTTAACTGGGGAGAAATGGCATCAAAGTGAAGCTTCTGACTCTCCCGTGTGCTTATTTCACATTGGACTTGGGGAACGGTTTTGATTAAAAAAAAATTTTTTTTTGAAGAGTAAATGGGACACATGAGCTCCATTCTATGCAACACAGTCAAATAGACTCAAGTCGGTATCACTTTTCTAAGGCACTAGTACATTCAGAGTCGTCTCATAAAATTACATTTTTTTTGAAAAATGTTCAGTGTTGGGAGTTTTTTTTAAATATAGATCCCATTTATCATGTGGTTATTTTGGGGTTTGTCCGCATAAGGAAGCCAAAGGTCCTTTCTTGGAAAGGACTCTTCTTTGTTTCAGAATGTGTGCTTTCTTCCCACAGTCTTGGTATTAGATCACCCTTTATTTTATGAATTGATAGATGAGGTGGGTTTTTTAGAATCCTTACGTGGCAAAAATAAACCCTTCCGCTGAACCCTATTTTTTTAAAAAAATGTCCTGCTCTGCGGAATTCCAGAACCTCAGCATGCCCGTGTCAGCAGCAAGATGACCTCCAGATTACCCACTCTACATTGCAAGAAACATTCTGGTTTCCTTTTTAAGGAAACTGGAAGTCACAGAGGTTCAGCAACAAGCCCGAGACCAGGCGTCTAGAGAAGCTGGTGCTGGGATTTGAACGCAGCCCTCTCTGGCCCGGAAGCCCAAGCTGGCATGATTGCCAAGCATCTTCTCCTCACCTCCTCAAGGAAGAATGGAACCCAGTGCTTGGCCAGAGAGGACCCCATGGTGTAATAAGATGAACCCTAAAGAAGGCTTGGATCCCAGAAAACCTATTTATGAATCCTCACCTTCTATTCCTGAGAGTCTCCGGTACCTTTGGGTCCAGTGCCCCAGTGGCAGAGGAAGAAGGGGTGCAAGGCAATCCCCAAGAGCAGAGACAAGTGCCCATGTGGTTTTATTTAAGAAGAGATTTTATTTAATATCTATATGGGGTTCATGTTGCTTTTACCTTGAGTAAAAATTCTCTAGAGGGTATAGGGCTAATCTGACTGCTGAAACTGAAAAGTAAATGCATCTTCCTGGAGAAGGAGCGCTGTCTTTGGGGCCAAGGGCGGACAGCTGGCCTGGAGCTAGGGGCGAGCTCCCTGCATCAGAGGGGCCGACTTCATGAGTCGGGGTCAGGGACCCTGACCTTACCAGGTCCTACGAGCAGAGTCACTCTCCTGGAACTCTGCGGAGTGTGAAGTGTGGCCAGGGGACTCCCCCAAGCCCCGTGGCCAAGACTGGGGGCCTCTCGCAGGAACCCAGCAGAGTCAGTGGGCTCTGTGTTGTAGGAGAAGGGGGCAAAAGTCCTGGTCAAGTAAGAGCTCCCTGAGGGCGACTAGGAGCAGAGGATGTTGGGGAAGTATTGGTAGTGAGGGTTGTAGCTTCTTAGGTTCCTCTTGAGGCAGTAGACGAGCTTCCGGTCACAGGTGCAGAGCTGCATCTGGCAGAGGGGCCCATATTCTGCAAACAGGACACCAAAGGCACAATGAGAAGGGGAACGGGGGCTCCACCAACACTGCCTCCTGGGCTTGCTTCTATCCTCAGCAGACTCCCCGGTCTGCGTCCTGCCCCGGGAGGCTCTCCGTCCGATGAGGGAGGCACAGCTTCCACACTGGGAAATGCACGATCTGATGGAAGCGGCCTAGCTGCTGCCCCGGGACAAGTTTTGACCCAGGGAGCACAGCCCCTGCCCTCTGGGAGTTCCCACCCAGTCTGACGGTAGAGACACGTTCTCTCCCTTTGGACGTTCCCACTCTGACGGTGGAGACAGCCTCTGCCAGGGAGGAAGTCCAGTCCTCAAGGAGGAGACACGGTCCCCAGAAGGAGTTTCGCGAACTCAGACGGACCTGAGCTTGAATCCCAGCTCTAGCCGTGCGCGCTGGCAAGGCTCTGAATTCTAGTTTCCTCACTCGTAAAATGGGAAGAACGAACACACTCCAAAAGGTATTTGGGGGAGCAAGTGAGAGGAAGCATGCAAAGCATTTGGCACCTGGGGAATGCTCCGCCTGCGAGGTTTCAGCCCTTCCCCAGAGGTCAGATATACCCACGATAATCCTGCCCCTGCTGCCCCTCCTGCCCCCAGCTCTGCCCTCCCAGATATGGGCCGGGCCGGCTGACCCCGGGGACAGCTGAGCTCAGAACCAGCAAAGACCCAGGCTCTATCAGTGGCCTGAAGGGGAAGCCCCAGCCTTACCACAGGTGACCAGTCCCTGTGCAAATCTGTATTTGTAGGACTGTGTCCGGATGTGGCAGCCTTTCTCCTCCAGCCGCCCGTAGCAGCGATCATGCACCCAACAGCACCTGCCAACGCAAGAGATGTAGATCCTGGATGGAAGGGGCACGTCACATTAGCGGGGGGCAGCTAGGTGGGTGCGCTCTGGCAAAGAGAGAATCTAGGGGTATGGTTGAGCACTTCTCTGCTCTTCCGCTGGGGCCCCTGCCACTGGCTAGTGGTTCACTCACCTGCTCTCTCCCTCGGGGTCACTGTGAGCCTACTTTTCCCAGCCTCACTTGTGAGTGGCTGTGGCCACACAACTAGGTTCTGGCGGGGGCATAATGGTCAGAAGTGATGTCCACCACTTCCAGACCTACCCATGAAACCCTCCCACACTGTCCTCTTCTTTCTCTCATTCCCTGTCTCTCAGGTGGATGGAGACGACCCAGCAGAAGACTCTGAGGGCACAGGGGATGGCAGAGCCACAAGATGGAAGGAACCTGGGTCCGGACATTAATATGTGAGTCACAAGGAACTGTGATGTGAGCAAAAAATAAACTTCCAGTGTGTTAGGTGTGGAAGATGGCACTTTTTAAAAGTTGATTTATAGAAAAATAGAGAAGTGGTATAGAGTGTTCCTTTGTACCCCACACCCAGTTTTTCCCATTATCAACATCTTCTATTAGGTGTTACAATTAACAAACCGATATTGATATCATAGATTAAATAACTAATCAGCTAAATCATGATGCACCACTATTGATTCCTTAATTGTAAAAAGTCCCTAGTTTATTTAGATTTGCTTAGTTTTTACTTAATGTCCTTTTCTATTTAAGGATCCTATCCAGGACACCTCATTACACTTAGTTGTCAAGTCTCTTTAGTCTCCTCTTGGCTGTGACAGTATCTCACATTTTCCTTGTTTTTGATGACCTTGACAGTTTTGAGGAGAGCCGGGCTCGTATTTTGTAGGATGGCTCTCTATGGGATTTGTCTGATGTTTTTCTCATGATAAGACTGGGGCTATGGGTTTATCTTGCTGCTCTAATCACTCTAGCTTTGGCCACTGGGAGCCCTTCCAGTTGGCTCTTGTGCTCCCTGACCTATCCCTATCTATGCGGGAGGTGGTTCTTTTGAATACTTCCTTATCTTTTGGGCTCACATGAAACTCCAGGCTCCTCCTATATATTTTCTGTCCTGGTCCTAGAATCAGCCATGTCTCCAAGGAGCCTTGGTTCATTGTTTTGGAGAATGGTGTTAGAGACCAGATCTGGGCACTGGAAGTTGCTTATTGCTCCTGGATGTTGTTTCTTCTAGGTCCTCTCAGCTGAGAGAGCAAAAACTGTGTCCATATTAACCCGTGTTAGTAAATACATCTGTACCTATTTCTGTATGTAACTACCTGCCTCTATATTAAGCTAAACAAGAGTTCATACTGACATCTCCACCTCTAATCCATCACCGCAGGGAGAGAACTCCCCTTCCAGCAGTGGAAAACTTGGCTCCCGCCATCTCCCATCCACTTGCCTCATGGCCCCATTCCATTATCCACATCAGGTATCTCAGAATTTCCCAAAGTACAATCTCTTTTGCTCACATGTTCTAGAACTTTGACACTTCCCAATCAAGAAATGGAATCTAGGTCCCTTTCCTCTCAATGCCTTTGTGACTGCCTCCACCAAGTGACACCATAGAATTTCTGAGGCTAGACCCTTTTGCCCTGCAACCTTGGGACACTCACTCTTAGGGAATCCAGCAGTCACTGTGCTGTGGGGAAGTCCCAACAGCCTTGGAGAGGCCTAAGTGAGAGGAACCGAGCCCCCCAACCCCTCTCTAGCCTCAGCTGAGCTTCCAGCCAGCAGCCAGCCACGAGAGTGAGCCATCTGGAAACTGGATGGTCCGGCCTCATTCAAGCTGCCCAAGTTGAAGCCAGGGGTAGGGGTGGGGGGGTGGGGGGCAGGGACAAGCCATCCTGCCAAGCCCTACCCAAAGGGCCAATTCTGAGCAAAATAAATGATCATGCTCACTCTAAGCCATTACATTTTGGGGTGATGTGTTATGTAGCAATAGAACAACTGACACATTAGGTTACTGAGAAGTTACTAGATGTCTCTTGAGCAAGTCAGCTAACCTCCCTGGCATGCAGTTTTCTTGCCAATAAAGTGGCACTTTGATACTCCTCTTCCAGAACTGACGCGGAATTATGTGAGATAATGCGGGTGCAGAGGCTGAGTGCAAAGGATAATCATGATGACCAGCTCACCAATCGGTGCCATCTTTGGGGGTCCCCCGACCGCCCCAGCCACAGTAGCAGCCATAGAAGCCGTAGTTTGTCAGGGCGCTCTTCCCAGTCACCTTCTCAATCATGGACTTGAGGTCCAGCAAGCCTCCTGGCACAGCACGCACACCTGGAAGGCAGACCACAGCTCTGGGTGAACACACTTGCCCCACATGAACCTGCCCCTTCTCCTGCCCTGCGGCTTGCGGAAACCCGGGTGTCTCCTCCTTATTCTCCCCATTAGTGGGACAGGACCGAGAAAGGGGAGGGCATGCAGAAGAGCTACAAGTCTGGACTCGGAGAATGTGAGAACATGGGTTCAAATCCTGCCTCTGCTGCTCATTCTCAGCACAATGTGTCACTTCATCTCTTAAAGCCTCCACCTCTTCGTCTGCAAATGGGGGTGAGGGGCTAAAGTGAGTGCCTACATTTTGGAGCTATTCTGAGGGTTAAAATGAGAGGACATGTGTGAATTTTGAGCACAGCGGCAGACACATAGTGAATGACTGAGAAATATTAAGTGTAATTAATATGGTAGCTGTAGGAAGCAGGCAGACAGGTGCTTCCTGTCTCTCCTGACGATGGGCACCTCCCTCCCCGCAAATAACACCATCTAGAACATCAGGCCCAGAACCTTTAGCAGGGTGGGATCCTCCCAGATCATAGAAGCCAGCTACCTCACCTTCCAGATTGGGAGACAATAGTTTGGAAGGAAAGGTTCAGGGTTTCACAGGGAGCCAGGGACTCCCTCCTCCCACTAGGCTTCCCACCCTTGGTGAGTCTCAGGGATCTGGCAAGACATCAGAGATTAGGACAGCTGTTGGGGGTTGTGTACACGGTCATGGGGCTCCCCTGTGCTGTGCAGTTACCTCCAGCTGGGAGATGGCAGCAGGTAGGGCGTGTGTTGAAAACCCAGGCCAGGGATGCCTGGGTGGCTCAGTGGTTGAGCACCTGCCTTTGGCTCAGGGCATGATCCAAGGGTCCTGGGATCGACTCCCACATCAGGCTCCCCACAGGGAGCCTGCTTCTCCCTCTGCCTGTGTCTCTGCCTCTCTCTGTGTCTCTCATGAATAAATAAATAAAATCTTTTTTAAAAGGAAGGAAAAGAAAGAAAAGAAAAGAAAAGAAAAAAGAAAAGAAAAAGAGAAAAAGAAAAAGAAAAAGAAAAAGAAAGAAAAGAAAAGAAAAGAAAAGAAAAGAAAAGAAAAGAAAAGAAAAGAAAAGAAGACCCAGGCCAGCCTCAGCAGAGAATGACCCAGGAACCACGGGATGGAATAGTTACTTATGAGGGTCTAGTTTTTCATTTGGGCCTCATTTTGTTTTGTTTTGCACCAAAGTAAAAAATATGCTTCTCACATTTGCAAGCCACATTTGGTCCACGTCACACAATCACCTCTCTACCTATCACCATCTAAAATCATGCCACAGCCCCACCAGTTGGCTAAATGTCATCCCGTGTCACAGATGAGGAGACAGAGGCTCAGAGAGGCAAAGGCTCTTGCTGATGCCCACATAGGAAGTGCAGAGCCGAGATTCAAGATCAAGTCTCAACAACCTCCAAGACTAGCCTCCTTTCCACTACTCTACTGTTCCTGGGGATAGAAGGTCACAAGTTCAGAGGTCATGGGACCAGCACTTACAACAAGCCAGTAACCAAGCCAGTGTGAGAAGGCCGTTCATCTCCAGGGTTCTGGAAGAGAAAATGCATCCCATGACATGCCTCTCAGGAGATGCATCCGGACCCCACCCCTGGGTTCCCGCCAGGCCTCACCCTCTCCTGTTGGGCAGCACAAAGGCGACCTTAGTTGGAAAAGGGGCAAAAACCTCAAGGAGTTGATCCTGGGGGGTCCCTTGGAGCCAAAGAGCACTCGTGGGGTATGGTCCCCAGTAGAGGCAGGAATGGACTTTCCCACCACAGATGCCCCAGCACAACTGCCCCCTCCGCAGGCAATGGCTAAAATAGGCAGAGGTTTCCTAATGGAGATTTGGTGGCACAGGCGACAGGCGGGAATTGACACAAGCTGGACGTGGCCCTTAATGAAGGACGCAAGGACCAAGTAGGGAGGAAAGAAGCCAGGATGGAGGGAGTGATGGGGTCAGGGTGGGAGGCAGAGGGAAGCAGATGATGCTAAGTCCTCTGTTCTTTCATCTCTCGGCCCTGGCTGCCGGTTGTCAAGGATGTCTGACCTGCTGGTGTCTGGGGGGGGGGGAGGGGGTGCCAGAAGCGAGGCGGCTTCACCCCTCTGTCCCAGCACCGAGAGTAGGGCCTGGCCCGGAGTGGGGCCTCCGGAAGGAAGCACCAGCAGCCCCATGTAAGCAGCCTTCAGGGCCTTGCTGTGGCTTTGTGGGTCCCGGGCACTTTCGCCTTCATGGGCCCCTTCCTCCAAAAAAAAAAAAAAAATTATTTTAAGTTATATCTTACAACTGTGTTGGTATGGAAACAAATATGATCCAGGCGGGATGTAGTATGATATATCCATTACGATTCTATTCATTTTTTCCCCCTGATTCTAAAACAATTAGATTTAAAACATTTCTATGAGCTCCAAGTACCGTGTCTACGTAAAGAGTAAGTCGACCCTGGGTATTCATGAGGGCTCCCAAGAGTAGATATCACTGCTCCCATTTTTCCCAGCAGAGAAATGGAGGATCAGAGACCTCATGGAACTTGCCAGAAGCCAGGCAGCTTGTAAGAAGTGGAGGAAGGGTTCAACCCCAGGCCTGTGCACCTCTCACCGCCCAGCACAGCCTCCCTTCTCGGAGGGGTGACTTGCCTTTGAGCCTCGGAGCTCTACTCCGCGGGCCTGGAGACCCCAGCTTCCCTCTCCAGCACCTGCCTTCGGCAAACACATGAATCACCGGCCTTGACTCCCGAAAAATCACACCCAGGAGGCAGAGGAAATTCCATGCGGCTTGGGCCAGCGCCTGATTCTAACTTGGCCTCTCGGGGGTTCCTTACCGGCGCTGTCTGCTTCCCTTCCCTCTCTGGATCCCAAGGTCCGTGTTTATCCACAGCTGCTCAGCGGCTGATGGTCTGCCAAGGTTCCCCCGTCAGTGCCCGGCTGTCTCTGATCCCTGGGTTCAGTGGTCACTCGTGCGACGCTCTGCCCCGAGCCCCTGGCACCCCCGGGCCCTGGCTCCAAGCACAACACCTCCGCTCCCCGGGGCTCCGGCTGCGGGCGGGCCTCTCCGTGCCGCCCTTTGTCCAGCAGCTCCTCTGAGTTCCAAGAACATTCCTGAGGGTTCTGTCCACCCGTGGCCTCGCCTCGGGGGCTCCAACCGACCAGGGGACATGGCTCCAGACCCTACCCCTTCCACACCAGTCATCCCCGGCCTCTTCTCAGAGCCACAACAGGAGGAAGAGGCCAGCCGCCAAGCCCGGGCACCCGCAGTGTGCCAGGATCTGTCCCCTGTCTCTGTAAGCCTGCCGGGCACCCTGGCAGGTGGCGGTTGTTAGACCTGCTGCTACCGTGTCTGTCCCTTCCATACTCATTTGTTGAACGAGGGGAGGGTAGTTGTTGATCTCACAGATGGAGAAACTGAGGAAGGGGAGGTGAGCTGCCCAACTGTGCAGCCCAGGGCTGCAGACCTACTCTGCTCCACTGCCAGCCCCTGTGTACTATTCGTGGGGTACCTTTTCCGTATTTGATGAGACTTTGATGTCCCATGGGGACCTTTGAGGGGGGTGCTGGGAAGACACAGCCCCTCCCAGGAGTAGCTAATTCCTAGCGATAACAAAACTCCCCAGGGACAAGGCTTTCTTATGTGCAAACCAGCCAGTCCCGAACTTGCCCCCCAACCCCCTGTCTAACTCTCCTGCTCCCAGCCAATCTCTCCCCTGCCCTAAATCACCCCAGGGCCAGAAGCAGACTGCTAGGGACCTAGGGACCCACCACCCCTGCAGCCTGGAGTCTGCGGAAATCCTCCGAGCTGGTCAGGCCCAAGCTGTTTGCCCCCTGCCTGGCCTTTCCCACAGAAAACACAAGAGAGGCTCCGGGCACAGTTTGGCTCTCGTTTCTTCCACCTCCGGATCAACAACCCCGGTGCTTCCCCGTGTGGCCCCGCACGGTGTGACCCCACATGTGTGGCGTGTCCCCTTCTCCCAGAAACTGTAAGTCACAGACTGTCTTCTCCATGGCAACCAGCTCCTGGCCTTACCGTACCTGCCTGAATCGAACCAAAATCCCAGGCGCATTTCTGAGCACCTTGGGCGGGGGCCGTCAGTGCAGGGAACAGCATGAGGCCCCATGGAAGGGGGCTCCGAGAAAGATTGCAGAGAGGTCTCAGCGAGGAGGTGACAGAAGCAGGGACACAGCCAACTTAGGGGCTGGAAAGTGGCCCATCGGTGGAGCTCAGAGCCGGCCCCCAGGAGAAGGATGTGGGATTGGCTATTTTTATCAAGCAACCACAGAGGGCAATGAGCACGGCGGCGAGATAATTTTGGAGTAAAGTGGTGGCTGAGGTCATGGGAGGTGGAGAGAGTGGAGACAGACAGCCTAACGGAAGCATGAAAGAGTGGGGGCCAGGAGTGGCTGGGTCCCTGGAGGGACAGAGCCCCCCCCCCCCCCCCGCCTCCACGCTCCAGGACCCCCAGGTCAGATCTCCGGCCACAGGGGACGGACAGCATCAAGCCCGCTGCACAACAGGCACACGAGAGACCTCCCCTCCATCTGGGGGGGAGGCTCTGGGGGGGTCAGGGGCCTCCTCTCCCAGCCCCTCTCCCTCCCTGCACCCTGCACACCCCCACACCTCCAAGCCAGGCAGTCCCCAGATGCGGTTCCTCACCAGGGAGCCCTTCTCTCCGCCCCGCTGCAGGAGAGGCAGGCGCTGGGCCCACGGGTTTTAAAGGCCTCTCTGCCCGCCTCCCACGTCCTGCCTGGGCCGCCTCCAGGCGTCCGATGTCTCACATAGGAGCCCTGCTTCTCCCCCCGAGACCCCAGGGGACTCTCTGCCTCTCTGTGTTCTAAAGCAGCGATTCCCTGAGCGTGTCACAGTTCCTCGGGTGAGTTCCAGGAGAGACACAGAGGAGGGTCTGGCCTGGGCCACCCATGGTCCAGGGTTCCCCACCAGGGACCGGAGAGCTGGAATCCCCCTCCAGGGCAGCCCCCCTCCCCCTGCCACTGCGTGTCTCTATCGAGCCCTCCAGCCCACGGCTCCTCCGTTGGGCTCGACTCTGGGGCAGCCAGGTGGCCCCCCCCAACTCTGTCCTCGCCCTCTTCCTGTTGTTCCTCACCTGCCAACCCTCTCCGTCCACGCTGCCGGGTTCCTGGGGTGGGGAGACCCTGGAGCCCGTGAAGCCCCACTCTGGGGATGTTGTGAAATGTCCCTGGAGCTGGCACCTCCCTTTTGGCACCTGAACTCCTTACGGAATTCCTGCATTCCTTCCCTCTGGGAAGGAGAGCCCACCAGGCTGGCAGTGGGAGCCACACCGGCTGGAGTCCCCACTCAGCCACCCAGGAGCTGTGTGACTCCGGACAAGTCACCACACCTCTGTTTGTTCCTGTGATCCAGGAGAATAATGACTCCCGGCCGCCCCAGAGGCCCACGATGAGGCACCTGCTGTGTGAAATAAGGCCGGGGGGCACCTGGCTCAGTGGGTGAGCATCTGCCTTTGGCTCAGGGCTTGATCCCGGGCTCCTGGCATGGAGCCTGCTTTTCCCTCTGCCTCTCCGTGTCTCTCGTGAGTAAATAAATAAAAAAAGACTTTTTAAAAATAAATAAAATAAGGCCAAATGGGGAGGTGCGTGGTGCAGGGGGTCGACATCACATAATGTAGATGAGCTTCAGGCTGCAAGTGCAAGCTACATCTCCTCCGGGCTGGCTGTGCCCGGCCTGCCTCACAGAGTCCTTGTTAGGATAAAGCGAATGAGCGCATTTATGACAGAGCAGTGGCCAAACAATGCCAGTAAGTAAATGAAGAGTAACCTTCTAGCGTGTCTTGAGGAGCACAGACAACCGTTATTAGGCTCTGTTCTCCACTCTCTCCATCCCGAGCCCCGCCCGTCCCTGACCCCCCTGTGCACACACTTTTCTGAGATGTGCGTGTGAGCTCCTTCTCCTCCCCCTTGGCTTCTTTTCTCCCCTCACGGCAAACTTAGGAGCCCTTCTCCTCCTGAGACCTAATGGCTGGGCACCCCACAAAACCCTGTGAGCCCCAGTTCTATACAGAAAGTACCTACTAGTGTCTCCTACATGCAAGATGCCAGTGGGGTTGGGGTCCATCGTGAACAAGACAGAGGTCCGGCCCCCCCACACTTGCCCTCGGGTTCAGGGGACAGATAGTAAAGCACCAAGTAAATCCACGATACGTCCCTGGGTGGGGGGGGATCTCCTCTCTATTCTGTATCAACTTTTCTCCTTCCCCACCAGGTCCTTCCTCCGCCTACAGACACTCACAGGCCTCACCATCCTAAACCAAACAAGAGGAAATGTCCCTGCCTCCTCAGACCTGTCTCTCCAGATTTTTTTTCCCCTCTCAAAGCCACATTTCTGGACAGAGAAGCCTCCAGCTGCTCATCACCCACTTCCATCCAAACACTCTGCCACCTGAACCCGCCGCTGTGTCCCTGCACGGGCTCCCAGGGATCCCCCCAAACTTGGGCTTCACCCCACGACCCTCTCCCTCTCCAGCCTTGCGAGGCCACACTCGGCCATCCGTCCTCCGCAGCTCACCCCCACCTCCATCCGGCCCCCACATGCGGGGTCTGCCCCCCGAGTCTGCTCCTCTCTTTCTCTCCCCCTCTCCTGGGGTGAGCTCGGCCGAGTTCCGGGATTGAGGGCTCATTTAATGCAGATATCCAGAGGCTAGCCCGGCCAAGCAGAAGCTGGCATGAGCTTTGACACAACAGTGTCACTCCCTGAACAAACGGTTGAGTACTGGAAGGAGGAGGAGGTTCGGTGCCAGGTCCAAGAGTCTGGGCTTCACGTCAGACAGAACTGGATTCATATCTGGGTGTCACCTCCGACTACCGGTGTCCCCTGGCCTCCTCGAGTCTCGCTTTTACCACCATCTGTAGACCAGGACAGTGATGGAACCGGCTTCATTCTAGAGTTGTGATCACTCAATGAAGCGATGCAGACAGAGAGGCTCAGCACGGTGCCCGGCACCCCATGGGTGCTCGGGAATCATAACTGTTATAAATATCAATGCTGTATGTCACTGCACTAAACTGAGAGCCCCCCGAGGGTAGGCACTGCGTCTGCTTCACCTCTGTACTCCTGGCACTTGGCACACAGTAGGTGCTAAGTTAGGTTTGCCGAGCGAATGCATGATGACTCTGGCTCTAGCTTCATACCCATGGCCCCAGCCCACACTTCAAATATAATAATTAAATATATATATACAATCATTACAATCCAAATACCTGCCACGTAGGGTAGCTCAGTGTCCTGCAGGAACCCCAGGACCAAACTCATCGTCTCCCCCACAGCCCAGCCCCTGTCAACTCCCCTCTCCCCAGTAAGGGATCCAGTCATTCACACTCCAGGGATTAAATTGTCCCGACCACATCCACCCCCATTGAGTAGAAGACTCTTGAGGGCAGGATCCTTCTCTGATTCATTTCTGACCCCAGCACCTGGAGCAACATCTGACACCTGGTAGGCCCTCAAGAAATATCTGTGTAATAAATTAAGCCTCTCATAATCATGCTTGTTCTCCGGCACTTGCTGTGTCCATTTTCTGCAGGCTCGTCAGAGCTGAAGCCCCACTGAGGGCAGCCAGACACACTTGGACACCCTCTCCTCCCGAGACCAGAGCTGCCGAAGTGCCCTCGGCCTCATCAGAGGAGGATCTGCTGCCCCCCGGGAGGCTGGCACATAGAGCAGGATTGCCCAGAGCTCACTGGCAGATGCGCCATATGGAGGCCCCCTGACTCCTCCCTCCACAAGAAGCTTGCCGATCTCTGGAATGTTGTAGAACTCATCACACATCTAGCCTCTTCCAGCACTTCCAATTGGAGGGAGTTTCAAGACTGACCAATTGGGAAGGAAGGAGAGAGGAACTCCATACTGTGCCGCTGGCACAAGGCAAGTTCACCGATGGGGATCTTGAATCCTCACAAAATCTTGGGGGGCATCGGGACCCCATTCTAAGTAAGGAAACTGAGGGGCAGATGTTAGGTGGCCTACAGAAGGCAGACCTGCAACCTAAAGCCTGGCCTGTCACCCCAGGTCCACGTTCTTGCCACTCCACAAAGAGATTGACGCCCAATAAAGATCTAAGGATTGTGATTTTCACAGGACCCCTGACCAAAGTGTCACATGACTTCCTCATACTCTAGATGGAGAAGTGAAAGCTGAGCTATAGTCAGAGCTCATAATTCTCAATAATTGCTTAATGAGTGGAACTGGGTCTTTGGTTATAAACTTATAGCCCTGAGCTAAATGCAGCCCTAGGAAGTCCTATGCTTGTCCTACTCAGTGACTTTCAAAATGTTGAAATCAGTTGGTAACGTGGAAGTATTAAGAGATCTCAGACAGGGGATCCCTGGATGGTTCCGCGGTTTAGCGCCTGCCTTTGGCCTAGGGTGCAATCCTGGAGTCCTGGGATCGAGTCCTGCGTCATGCTCCCGGCATGGAGCCTGCTTCTCCCTCTGCCTGTGTCTCTGCCTCTGTGTGTGTCTCTCATGAATAGATAAATAAAATCTTAAAAAAAAAAAAAAAAAAAAGAGAGAGGGAGAGAGAGATCTCAGACAAAAATCCAGATTTCCAGCTTCTCTCTTTCTTCTCTGGTGATCCCGGCTCTGGATTCCTACATGGCAACAGCTGGCCAGAGTGGAGAAGTACCTGCCCCCTTCAACTGGACACAAGTTTAGCTTTGCCCTGGTCTCCACCGCTCCTTATTGTCTTATCCCCCACGTGCTTCCTTGCTGCTCCCTGCCTGGAGCACCCTCTAGTGGCCTGTCCTAGAACTCAGGCTTGAGTCCTATCCTCTCCGCCCCGGCAGCACCAATGGGACAGCGAATGTGTCTTGAGAGCAGAGATCATCTCCTGTGCAAACCTGCGTTTCAGGTGCTGAGCTCAACGCCAAGCACATAGCAGTTGCTCAGTAAATGTACACTAAGGGCACCTGTCCCAGGACGAGGAGATCACGGAGGGCTTTCTAGAAGAAAAGGCACCTGCATTCAATCTTTAAAAGCAGGTTGAGGAAAAAGGAACCCTTGTACACTGTTGGTAGGAGTGTGAAATGGCACAGTTGCTGGAAAACAGCATGGTGATTCCTTCAAAAATTAGAGGTAGAATCACCATATGACCCAGCAGTCCCATCGGTGGGTATGTACCCAAAAATTTAAAGCAGGGTCTCTTGAGACGCCTGGGTGGCTCAGTGGTTGGGTGTCTGCCTTTGGCTCAGGACGTGATCCCGGGGTCCTGAGATCGAGTCCTGCATTGGGCTCCCTGCAGGAAGCCTGCTTCTCCCTCTGCCTGTGTCTCTGCCTCTCCCTCTATGCCTCTCTCATGAATAAATAAATAAAATCTTTAGAAAAAAATTTAAAGCTGGGTCTCAAAGAGATATCTGTACACTCGTGTTGATAGCAGCATTATTCACAACAGCTTAAGTGTGGAAACAACCCAAGGGTCTATCAACAAGTGAATGGATAAATAAAAGGCAGTATATACATCCTATATACATACAAGTGGAAGGTTATCCAGCCCTAAAAGGGAAGGAAATTCTGATGCTACAACTTGGCTGGACCTTGAGCGCATTACAAGAAGTGAAATAAGCCAGTCACAAAAGCACAGATATTGTACAATTTTACTTTATAGGAGTCACTCAGAGTAATCAACATCATAGAAACAGAAAATGGAATGGGGGTGGTGGTGCCAGGGGACAGGAGAAAGGATAGTTAGATTTTAATGGGAACAGACTCTCAGCTTTACAAGATGAAAAGAGTTCTGGAGATGGATGGTGATGGTGGTTACACAACATCATAAATGTATTTAATACCACTGAACCGTACATTTAATATGGTTAAGATGGTAAATTTGAGGTTGTGTGTCTTGTACCACAATAAAAAAAAATAGAAAAAAGGGACACCTGGGTGGCTCAGCAGTTGAGCATCTGCCTGGGCGTGATCCTGGGGTCCTGGGATCAAGTCCCACATCGGGCTCCCTGGGGGAGCCTGCTTCTCCCTCTACCCGTGTCTCTGCCTCTCTCTGTGTGTCTCTCATGAATAAACAAAATCTTTTTTAAAAAACTGGAAAAAACAGAATGGATGTTCACCAGGCAAGGATGCAAGGAAGGGCATCCCAGGTGGAAGGAGCCGCCTACGCGGGCATTGTCACGCTGGCTCATTTGGGGGGCTACAAATGGACAAGGTAGCTGAGGGCATTAGGCAGTGATGTTCGAGTAACTATTTAATAGCTGGCTCTTGGAGGGGGAGACGAGCCCTGACTTGTAACATCTGCCCATGTGTGCAGCCATCTGTGCTGTAAGCACTCGCATGTGGGCAATCTCACGCTCCTAACAACGTCAATGGATGCAGGGAGATGTACCCGGAGCAGCACACCACGGGGTAAGGTGAGGCACGCTGCCTGCTAATGAAGAGCCCATGTTCTGGAACCACTGCTCATTAGCTGTGTGACCTTAGGCAAGGTTTTGAACTGCTCAGTAATGGGGATAATCATTTTACCTGCCTCAGCCCAATGTTCCGAGCTGAGGCATGGCAGGTGTTTAGGGTTGTGTTGCGTTTAAGATTGTGTTTAGGATTGAGCCCCACATTGTAGGGGCTTAACGAACGTTTGCTGGGGCAGACCCATGCTTCATTTCTCAGAAAAGGGAACTTTCTCTACGTGTTTAGTAGGAAATGAGGAATGGGGGGAGGGCTGACTGAAGAGACGCACAGGGGTAGGTCACAAAGAACCTTGAGTGTCAGGCTAAGGAGTTTGGACTTTACCCCTGGTGGTGGTGGCCCAGAATGGCCTCGATCAAGAGCAAGATGATATGAGTTCAACAGGAAATGAGAAACTTCTACCCGAGAACCCCAAAACCAAACCACGCAAGCACAGGACAGGATGACACAGCCCAGCCATCAGACCTGTGTCCCCAAGCCTGGTAGCACTTGGATCACAGAGGCAGCACTGTCTTTGCCATGATGGCAGGACTGTGGTGCCCGGAGCGAGGGCCCCTAGCCGACCTCTTCGGGAAGGATGTGCCTGGTCCTGACCACCACCCCCCCCCCCACCCCGTCTCTGAGAGAGCATTTCTGGAAAACTAGGGAGTGTCTGGGTCACAGGATGCCTGTCAGATGGAGGGAGTAGGGGCTGGCTGGCGCTTGGAAGGGGGCTTAGGGACCCAGCCTCTGTCTCCAAATTTCTGAAGGTCTGTTGAGGGTGAAAAGCACCGTGGTTGTCCCATGTGGCCCCAGACTACAGAGGCAGCACCAGGCAAGGGAGGCCCATTTCGGTTCAAGCCCAGAAAGTTTTTTTCTAATAGCCCAAATGTCCTGGAAATAGAATGATCTGTCTTGAGGAGGGTCAGCTTCCTGTCCCCAGAGGTACTTTTTCTTTATTAAGACCAGAAATATAGCGCAAAAGATGGGGGCTGAGGAGGTGGAACACGGCCCTACTTGATTCCGCTGAAAAGGGCGTGTAAGTTTTAGGAACATGAGAGACCTGTCAAAAGCACATGAAGTTAACCTAAGTCAATTATGAAGCATAAGTTCTAGTCTGCAAAAGTGTAAAAAAAAATTATAATTTTGCAACATTAAAAAAAAAAACGCACAGAAAAGTCAGGAGCCCTTCAGCTGCTCTCCGGCGTGAACAGAGCTGTCAAATAGTCTGTGCCCCTTGCCTCACCAGTCTCCCCACCCCGACATTGATTCATGCCACCGTCATGTTCAGGGCTGTTGCAAAAAGCAACATCAACTGAGTGGGATCTGGACTGGGTGACCTCCAGGGCGCCCACCAGCTCTGACCTTTGGTGACAGCGCTAGCTGTCACATGAACCTTGAGCACTCCAAGCTTTTCTACCGAGGGCTTTGGCACTTACCGCTCCCCCCAGCCTAGAATACTAATACTTAGCATAGTATTAGCTCCGGGTCTCATCCTAAATGCCACCTCTTCCAGGAGGCCTTCCTTGACCGCCTACCCAAGGTAGCTCCTCCGCCTCCAGTTAAGCTCAGGTCACTGTTTTCCCCCTTTGTGGCACTGACCATCATCTTCAACTCTCATTTCTTTCCTTCTTGACTTGTTTAGGATTTCTGTCTCCTGCCCCTTCCCCTAGAGGCCAGGAAACTCGTCAGGCTCGTTCATCATATTTTCAGCAGCTAACACAGGGCCTCATACATATTGGTATCTGATATTTATCTGTGGAATAAAGAATAATTGAGGGGATGAACCAAGATGTGAGGGAGTAGCCATCCTCACCGGATTTGTCATTCCATAAGTTGGCAGCCTGCGCTAAAGATACACTTAGGGGCGCCCGGCTGGCTCCGTCAGAAGAGCGTGTGGCTCTTGATCTCGGGGTCGCACGTTCGAGCCCCAAGTTAAGTATAGAGATTACTTAAATAAAAATAAAATAAAGATACAGCTGGTCGTATCTTGGGCTCAGTCTGTTCCTACCTATGTAATGGTTATTTTTCAATAACAAACTGAAGCCTGACTTCCCCCAAATACTTTGCTGAAAATGCAACTCCAAACACCTAGTCCATAGCAAGCACCTGCTTGGTTTTATCTTTGAAAAACCCACTAAACTGTTTGTTTTCTTTGAGCTAGCCTTCCTTTCTGTCTTTGTTTCTGTTGTTCCCCGCACCCCCCCCCAAATGTTCGTTGTCTTTTTTGCCTTGTAAACGCCTACTTGTTTTTTCACGCTGTAATGTCACTTCTTTTCTTGGAGAAACCCTGGAATAGGCTCTGACTGGCAAGATGCAACGTGGTGTCGGAGATTCTAGGCTCATGATCCTGACGCTCACAATTCCAGGCCCTTCCTCTTGTCTCCAATTCCAATCCAGGCCAGCAATCATTTCCGGAGCAACTCCTGCGGGCAGAGTGCCAGCTGGGCACTGCAGGAAACGAATGCAGAGCTAAGCCCATCAGCCTCTGCACTCTAGAGTTTAGAATCGGGGTCTGTCTGTTAGGATGGGGTAACGAGAACAGGCCTTATGCCATGCCCATAAACCTACAATAACATTTGAACTCCTTCCCTGGGCCTAAGAGGGGCTGTGCCCCCTTGAGATGCCTTTCCTGATGTCCTCCTCTGTTCCTGGATCAGTCTTCTTAACCTCTATATCAGCACGTGTCCCCTGCTGCCAGGGTCAGGGGTGTCTATCTCCCCCGCAGGCATGTGACCCTTCATGATCTGGCCCCACGACCACCCTTTCCAGCCTTGCCTTATCTATCACCTGCTCCCCTGCGCATTCCTGAGAAGAACACTTTTTGTTCCCCAAATATATGGCATAGAAGATACGGTTTGGCAGGTGGTTAATAAACGCTCCAGAGAACAATAAAATGGGGAAGGAGGACAGGAGTGCTGGGTGCGTGTGTTGGGAGAGGGAACCTGATGGTGGGCTTTGTCAGCTTAAATAGGGTGGCCAGGAAAAGTCTGACTGTGGAGGTGACATCAGAGCAAAGTGATGGAGGAGGTGAGGGAGCAGGCCACAGGGACATGAGGGAGAGGAGCATCACAGACAGAGAGGACAACAGGTACAAAGGTCCTGGGGTAAATGCATGGCCATGAGTTGGAGAAACCATAAGGAAATCAGGTCTTCCTTTCTTAAAAAATAAAAATAAATAAAAAATAAAAAGCATTTTAGTGAACCCCCCTACCAGACTGGATGAGTTCCCTACTCTGACCCCTGGATCTGTTGAGCTCCCTTATGACAGGACAATCCTATTCTATCATAGTGTCTCCCCCACAAGACTATGAGCAAACTGGGGAGGGGGACCATGTCTTTTATTTTGACATCCCCGTGCCCAGCAGAGGGTTTAATATACATTTGTTGACCGCCTAAGTGGATGAGCAAACTAGACCTTGAATCCGTGAGGATGTCCCATTTCATCCCTACGCTGGGCAGCACCTGGCACACTGGCCCAGACTGGGTCTGAGAAAACAATGTGTGTGGAATGACACACAGGAATAGCCAAGGCTTACAGACACCATGCGAGGCTCTCTATGAGGCTGACCCCATTTTACCCTTTAAAGCGATCCTATGAGGTGGGCACTGCCACCGTAGGCCATTTGCAGATTAGGACACCAGGGATCGAAGGAACAGAAATGGCTCACCCGTATCACACAGCTGGTAAGCAGCAAAGCCATGAGTTGAACCTGATGGGTCTGACCCCCAAGGCTCCATTAATCCAGCTCAAAGCTAAACTACCTTCCAGAGAAAGGGGACTGGGCATGGGGGTGGGGAGAGGAGGGCTCCAGGGGGCCGGAGGAGGAGGCCAGAGAGGCCTTCCTAAGAGGGCCGGAATGGCATCTTCTGGCTCCGTGTTCCCTCCCACGTGCACCAAAGTGTCTGCACACAGCGGATGCGCAGAGAAGGTTAAGGAACTGGTGATGATTCTTTTTCCCGAAGATGAATATTTTCTTGTGGTTTGAGTTCAAAAGAAATGCAGGCAAAGCCTCAGATTAGCATAAACACAGATTCCAACTCTAACTCTCTTCATAACTGTGCCTGGCTTTGCCCCCAGGTTCAGGAACAACCTCCTGGGTAGAAACCCCTGGTTCCCTTCACGTGTGGCCTGGCCTCCGTAAGAACCACACGGCTCACCGGGCTTGCACCTTACTAGGAAAGGGACCACAGGGCCCTCGGGAGACCCCTCTAGCAGGGCCTCTGCCTTGTCCACCCTCCCCAGGGACCCTCTGTGCTCTCCAGACCCCACCTCTCCCACCTCTCCCAGTCCAGCTGGTCTGCCCCTCCCAGTATATGTGACTGACCTTTCTGGCCCGGCCTCAGCTCCTGCTCCTGTGGCCTGCTCTCAGGAGCAGCCCCATCAGGCTCCAGGCCCTGCCGGCTCCCTGCCCCCAGCCACAACATTGGGATCTAAAGGCTGGGAATCTCGATAGACTCTTGGCTTCCGGAATCCTAAAGGCCTGAATGGGAGCGAGTGATGAAGACGGGTCTGAAGGTGGTGAGAGAAACGTCTGCCTGCACCTGGCCAGGCATTCTTCTGCTCAGCCCCCAACAGCCTCCACAGATGCAGGAAGTCCAATAAAAACCCAGAGCCTAGGGCTGGAGGTATTATCAGAGGGGCCTGGGCAGTCACCCAGAGAATTCCAGTGGGGGTGGCTTTGAGTTCACAGTGATCCAGGTCACAGCCTTATCCGGCTTGACAAGGCCGTTGCTAATCCCCCCAGCCTGGAGTATTCACCCCCAACCTCGAGCCTGAGCTCAGAACTCTCTTAAGGATCTGACAATCTGCCAAGTAACGTGGCTGTTGGAGCATCTGGGGTCCTCAGGCTTGGCTGAGATGGGGGCATGAACACAGAGCCCAGGGATGGGATGCTCAGAAACACAAATGGGGAAGAACAAGGGTGTGGAATGGAAGGTACTGGAGCCACTGGGGAAGCAAATGTACTAGAAGTGAGCTCTGAGAGTGGGGACCAGTGGCCAGGAATGCAGTGGTGTCAACACTCACTCAAAAGTAATTTCCTAGGAGTTAATGAATGGGAGCAGGGGACTCCTTGCTTGGAGTTTAACGGTCGAGACAGCACAGGAATGAGCACGCCACCAACAACAGTGCAGAAGTGCAGGAATGGATAAGCCCAGAGCAGGAGCCTAGAGAGGGACTCCCTGCCCTGGCCAGTGGGGGCTCAGGAATAATAATACAGCAGCCACTGCGATAATAGTGGTGGCGTTAAGGCTTACAGGGTGCTTACTGTTTGCCAGGCACCATGCTAAGTGCAACACATGATTTGCCCCACTGAATACAGACATTAACTCCGTGGGGGGAAAGTGCTATTCAGACAGGCGGCCCAGGAAAGTGGCCAAGGTCACACAGCTAACCAGAGGCTCCCGTGACTTTAAAGGACTCTGTTCGTCCAGATTGGTAGCTCCTATTTTGACTGCTTATAGTCCATGACGCAATACAGATATTAATCTTATTTTTTTATGATCAGAGTGGAGGAAAACAAATTCATTAAAAAACCATCTAGAAATGTGAAACTTCCTCATAGTCACCCAAGATAATGACTGGTAAGAATAATTTCTCTTTTTCTTCCTGTTTGTTTTTTTCTAAGTTGGCTTTTGTGTTCGTTTCAAGTTTTTGTTATTTCTATTTATTTATTTATTTTTAGTTTAGCTTTGGGGTTTTGTTTTTTGTAGAATTGATGCCTCATGGATTAAGTGGAAATTCCTCATTGCCCTTTCTCCCATCTCATCTCTTTCTCTCCTTCCTTGCTCCTTCTCCTTCCATAGGTAAACAGATTCTGAAATTGCTGTATATCCAGTGCACAGTTTATGCTCCAGGTACATACATATATCCATAAACTATATGTAACATTATTTCTTGTTGCTGTTGTTGTCGTGGTTGTTTATTTCTCCACAAATGGAATAATAGCATACTTAACATCCCACAGCTTGCTTTGTTCACTCAATCCATATTGGTCCCTCTGGGCCTAATTTCTTCTTCGGTATGTATCGAAAATGGCAAGCTTGGGTCATAGAGTATTCGTATTTTTTCCTAAAATTTTACTTTGAAAAATTAAAAATTTGAAATCTACAGAAAAGTTGCAAAATGCATACAGTGAACACTCATAAACCCTTCGTTCACAGATTGTTAACATTTTCCTGCAATTGCTCTACTTCTGTTTCATATACACAGATTTGAGTGGAGATTGCAGATACTTTATCCTAAAGAATTCAGCACCTACCATCTAAGGACAAGATATTCTCTTACATAACCCAATATAATCATGGCACTCAAGAAATTCAGCATTGATACGATAATACCATTATCTACTGGGCATTAAAAATGTCTAATATTGGGCAGCCCGGGTGGCTCAGCGATTTAGTGCCGCCTTCGGCCCAGGGCCTGATCCTGGAGACCCAGGATCGAGTCCCACGTCAGGCTCCCTGCATGGAAACTGCTTCTCCCTCTGCCTGTGTCTCTGCCTCTCTCTCTCTCTCTCTCTCTCTCGTTAATAATAATAAATAAAATCTTTTTTTAAAAAAGTCTAATGTTCAATTTTCCCTTATTGCCAAAACAACATCTTTTATGTCTAATTTGTTTTTTTGCTTTTTTCCATCCAGAATCCAAACAAGAATCAGGCATTGCATTTAGGTGCAATCTGTTGTACTTTTTTAACCTTCTTTAATAATCTACAAAGTTCCTCAGTTTTTAATTTAGTCTTTTATGATATTGACATTTTTTATTTTTTTAATTTTTAAAGAGATTTTATTTATTTTTTTGGCAGAGAGAGTAGAAGCAGGAGGAACTGCAAGCAGAAGGAGAGGGAGAAGCAGACTCCCCGCTGAGTAGGGAGCCCAATGTGGGCTTGATCCCAGGACCCTGGGAACATGACCTGAGCTGAACACAGATGCTTAACCAACTGAGTCACCCAGGTGCCCCTGATATTGACATTTTAAAATCTGGGTCATTTGTCTTGCAGAATTTAGATTAATCTGATTGTTTCTTCTTGGTTATCAGATTATACATGTTTGGAAAGGATGCTACCTAGGTCAGGTGGGGGGCATGCACTTTGCTAGTTACCCCAAAATACAGTTCTGAATGGTTGTACCAGTTTACATACCTAGCAGCACCATGGCCAACACCCCATAATGTTGTATTTGTCAATTTTTCCCAAACTGATGCATATGAAATGGTATAACAACACCATTAGTGCAGTTGAGCAATTTTGCATATCCTTAGTGGCTGTTTGGACTTCCTCTTTTATGAATGATCCATTTGTATCTGTGTTATTTCTGACCCCTTTTTCCCCAGCTTCACCCCCATCCTTCCCCTGCTCAGCTCTATTTGGGGACAGGGGCACATTGAGAGGGGTACACTTGCCATAACAGCTGCTTCCAGGAAGCAGAAGACTAGCAAGATATCAATCTTTTGCTATATATGTTGCAAATATACGCTCTAAGACATGCCAATTGTCTTTCAGCTTTATTTATGGCATCTTTTACAGTATAAAAACTTTTGACTCTTATGTATTAAGTTATCACTCTGCTTTGGTATCTTGTTTGCAAAGTCGCTCATGACTCTGAGGTCAAAAGAATGGTTTTCTGCAGTTTCTTCTATGAGAGTTTGCTTGTGAGTATGACAGGAGCCAGGAATTTAATGTCTCCATAAAGGTCAATTATTTCAACACCTCTGATTGAATGATCTAACCTTTCCCCTCTGATTTTAATATTTACTCTGTGACATAAATTTCCACCTACACTTAGGTCTGTTTCTGGGCTTTCATTATTTCACATTCATCTACCTGTATACACTTGCCCTAGTATCACTCTGGCTAATGACTATTACTGCTTAAGGCTTCATGTATCCTAAAGAAAGTCTCTCTTCTTCCTTCTTCTTTAGAAACGTTTTGGTTATAACTATGGAAAGAGCCCAGATGTCCATCTACAGACAAGTGGATAAAGAAGATGTGTTGTATATATACAACGGACTACTACTAAGCCATCAAAAAAATGAAATTTTGCCATTTGCAATGACATGGATGAAACAAGTGGATATTATGCTAAGTGAAATAAGTCAATCAGAGAAAGACAATTATCATATGGTCTCACTTGTATATGGAATTTAAGAAACAAAACAGAGGATCATAGGGGAAGAGAGGAAAAAATAAACAGGACGAAATCAGAGAGGGAGACAAACCATAAGAGACTCCTTTTTTAAGATTTATTTATTTATTTATTTATTTATTTATTTATTTATTTATTTATGAGAGACATACACACACACAGAGAGAGAGAGAGAGAGGAGAGAGAGAGGCAGAGACACAGGCAGAGGGAGAAGCAGGCTCCATGCAGGGAGCCCGACATGGGACTCTATCCTGGGTCTCCAGGATCACACCCTGGGCTGAAGGTGGCCCTAAATTGCTGAGCCACCCGGGCTACCCATCATAAGAGACCCTTAATCAAATAAACTGAGGATCGTTGGAGGGGTGGTGGGTGGGGGGATGGGGTAACTGGGGGATGGGCATTAAGGATGGCATGTGATATAATGAGCACTGGGTGTTATGTAAGACTGATGGATCATTGCCCTCTACTTCCGAAACCAATAATACCATATATGTTAATTAACTGAATTTAAATAAAACTTTTCAAAAAAGAATTTTGATGGCAACTGAAGTAAAAAGAAAACGTTTTGGTTATTCCCAAAGGGTTTGGTTAAACCCTTACTCCTCCACATGAATTCTAGAAGCAATTTTTTTCAAGTTCCATGTCAACTCCCATTGGGGCTTTATTGGAATTACATTAAATTTTGTAGATGGCTTGCTGATCTTTCATCCTGCCAACTCTGAGCTTGGCATAGACTTACTATTTATTTGGGTCTTCTTATATGTCCTTTGATAAAGTTTTCAGATTTTTATTGGAAAAAAATCTACTATATAGTCAGTAGACCTTTTTACTTTAAAAATCTGTATTTTTTGTTCTTGTGAATAGAAATTTTTCCTATTACATTTTCAAATGGTTGTTGGTAATATGTGGGTATGACTTGGTTTTTGTTCCTATATTTAGCAACTTTGTCAAATTCTTAGACAGCAGTGCTGTCTCTGCAAAGAGAATCATAGTGTCTACAAATGATGATTTTTTTGTCTTCTTTCCCTAAATTTTATACCTATTTCTTTTTGTCATCTTACTCCGTTGGCTAAGACTTCTAGTAAAATAATGAATGGCAGGTGTGAGAGCAGGTATCTGTGCCTTACTCTTGACTTTAATTGTAGTTTTAACATATATTTATTGAGTGCCTGCTATATGACAGGCATGTCACCAAGCACTCAGCAAAGCAAAATAGCTTTGTCATGTCAAATTGCACTTACTCTTTAAATTCCAAAAAAACTCACAAAATATAAGTATCACACTTAGAATCATTTAGGTATGTTCAAAAAATCAGTTATCTGAGATTATAAAAGCTCCTTGTCTCCTTTATTGAATTGGCTTAACTAAGTTATTTGTGATTATTCATTTAGATGCAAACTTGTTATTTTTCAAACAAATAATCATTTGTGATGACATTGCATCAATAGTCAGAACTTTATCTAATTATTAATATAAAATTCATTTATAATAAATAACACAGTAAAAATGGAGGAGAAAAAAAAACTTGTAGGGAGGCCTTGGTAGCAGAGTCCATTAAGCATCCAACTCTTGATTTCGGCTCAGGTCACGATCACAGGGTCGTGGGATTGTGCAGGCACAGTGCCGAGCATGGAGTCTGCTTAAGATTCTCTCGTAAAGAGACAGACTTTTAACCCTAGAGAATAAATAGATGATTACAGAGGAGAAGTACATGAGGGGGAAATGGGGAAATAAATGAGGGGATTAAGGAGTGCCTTTGTTGTGATGAGCACTGAGCAATACATGGAAGTGTTGAGTCACTATATTATATACCTGAAACTAACATCACACTGTGGGTTAACTACACCGGAATTAAAATTAAAAAGGTAATAAATGGATATATATAAAAGAAGAAAAAGATTCTCTCCCTCTCCCCCTTCCCGCTGCTGTCTTTAAATAAATAAATAGCTTAATAAATAACTAAATAAATCTTTAAAAAAAACAAATAATATTATTTAGGATAAAAAAATCCCCAGATAAGAAATGACCATCCCCATATCTCCTATGTTAATGGAGAACAGATGAAAATCAAGAGCAATTAAACAAAAATTTTTAAAAAGAAAGCAAAAATATCAGTATTTTACATATAGTCACAAAACAGAAAAACTTCGATGGCACATATAAAAAAAATCATTAGAAAAGTAGTAGAACAACTGGAATGATTCAATAGACTGCAAGAGGCAACGGAGTGTTGGCAAATGTTCTACAACCAACTCTTGTGGGGGGAAAAAACAAAACAAAACTTGATGTGTAGAGTTCGCCAGTTCTGAAGGATAGTAAGTGTTCCCACTACAACTGATTTCAAGCTACCAACATGACACCACCAAATGTGGAAATGGAAAGCAATTTGTTAAGTTGGACTTTATTAACATTAAAAACTTCTGCTCTGTGAAAGACACAAGCCACAGACTAGAAGCAAATCCTTGCAAAACACATCTGGTAAAGGACTTGTATCCAAAATACGCAAAGAACTTCCAAAACTCAACAGTAAGAAAGCAAACAACCTAGTTACAAAATGGGCAAAGATTTGAGCAGACACTTCACCAGAGAAGACATGCAGATGGCAAATAAGCAGATGAAAAGATGCTCCACACCATATGTCATCGGGGAAATGCAAAATAAAACAACCACCATGGCACACCCATTAGAATGGCTAAAATCCAAAACATGGACAACAGTAAATGCTGGTGAGGATGGTGGAAATGCAAAATGGTACAACCACTTTGGAAGCCATTTTGGCTTCCAAACTTTTTTTTACAAAGCTAAATATAGTCTTACCATATGATCCAGCAATTGTACTTCTTGGTATTTACTCAAATGAGTTGAAAACTTACACCCACACAAAAACCTGCACATGGATGTATATAGCAATTTTATTCATAATTGACAAAAACTAGAAGCAACCAAGATGTCCTTCAGGAGTAAATGGATAAACAAACAATGGTACATCCATACAGTGGGGTATTATTCAGTGACAAAAACATATGAGTCATCAAACCACAAAAAGACATATAGAAAAGTCCTAAAGGCTGATTACTAAATGAAAGAAACCAATCTGAAAAGTCTACATACTCTATGATATCAGCAATAAGACATTCTGGAATAAGCAAAACCAATGGAGACAATAAAAAGGATCAGTGTTTTCCCGCAGTTTGGGAGGGGGAGAATGGATATCTAGGTGAAGCATAGGATGTGGGGTGGCTTTAGGGCAGTGAAACTCTCCTGTAAGATATGGTGATGGTAGATACATGACATTATGCATCTGTCAAAACCCATAGAATATACCACACAAAAAGTCAACCTTAACATAAACTGTGGGCTTTGTTCAGTAATAACGTAAGTATCGATTCAGTCACTGTAACAAGCATGACACACTAATACAAGATGTTAACAGTAGGGGAAACCATGTGCACATCCAGATTAGAAGGAGGTATGTGGAAATTCTGTCCAAACCTAAAACCCTTCTAAAAAACACATTTTTTAAAAACTCATTTTAAACTCATTTTTTAAAAACCATTGTTGCAATAAATGCTTTTATATGGTTACATACATTCTTGATTACAACACAAACATGCTAAAGATTTTCTTTTCTTTCTTTGTGCAGAGCCTGTTTTGTGCTCGATTGGCTTTCATGTTCTAGGGCAGTGCTGCCCAAATCTTTTTGTGTCTGTAGATTACCTAGGGATCTTGTCAAGATGCAGATTTTGATCCACAGATCAGGGGTGAGGCTTGAGAGTTTACATTTCTAACAAGCTCCCTGGAGATCCCAGTTTTCCTGGCATGTGGTCTACACTCCAGAGTAGCAGGACAGGCAAACAGACAACCTAATGGGACCAGAAAACCCAGTCTCCACCCTCTATAACCTGTTTTCTAAATAAGAGGGAAGAAATACCCAATTTCATGGCAATGTTTATCAGTGTTTCTCAGGGTAATTTTTACATCCATCTTCAAAAGGCTGTTTTCCCTGCCCTTTCTCTCTGAATCACATGTATTTTCCATTTCTAAAGGCATTGGAACTTTTTGTTTCAGCTACATGAGGCAGCTGAGATTAGAAGTTCCTATGTCTGAGTGAAATTCAAACTAAGGTCGATCACACCTTAATGGCAGCCCACAGGACCACCAAATATGTGTGTATGCACAAGCCAAGTGCATGTAGTAGCATCCTAGAGGCTTTGAAGGTCACTCCTGGGGTTGCCCAGACAATGGCTATTTTGGATTTAGTAAGGACATGGTACTTGCTGGAAGGAGAGTCTTGAGTCAGGTGGCAAACACCATAAGAGGGAGGTGGCTGCACTCTACAAACTTCATATTCCCAGATTGCAACAACTCGGAGGGGATGGGGGTCCTAGTTCCGCCAGGAACTCTCTGAGCCTCACTTCCCTATCTGTAAAACTTGGATGCTTGAGCTCCATCCTCATTAACGGCCTTTCCAACACTGCATCCTCTATTGTATTCTGAGCATGTTCCTTCCAAATCGGGGCTTGGCTCTTTTTCCAGCAAGGGTTTCAAATTTCTAGCTGTATCGCAGCCCGCCCCAACCCCATGCTCATCTCTCCATTTGGTCCATTGAGCAGCTTTCAGACAAGGTTCCAGCTATCCGGCTGCCTGACTTCACATCTCAAAGCTTGCAGGAAGTCCCTTTCTGGGATGGGCAGCCTTTCCTGGGCTCAGATAGAGCACCTTCTGCCCTGCAACTTTCACCTACAGTCTCCATTGACCTCAGATGGCCTTGGGGACAGCTGGCTGGAGAATTTCCTGTTTCTGTCCTGGAGTCAAAGAAGATTTTGCTGCAGTTGCGACAGATTCAGAAAGTCAACTAAGAGAGTGACAGAGTCAAAAGCCAGCACCAACCAGAACACCTACCTGCTGTGAGGAAATCAAACTCTTGACTTAAGCCAAACTCAAACTCTTTGAGAAGCCACGAGTGGACATTTCCCTGAACCTTCCTTGGACCTTCTTAGTTGTGGGTCCTGGGGCTCTGGAAACTTCAGAGCACAGTTCTTTGCAGTTGTGAGCCAATCATGACCCAGACAAGCCGCCTATCAGCAAGCTCAGCGCCTCCCAAAAGTGGGGCCTAGAATTAATGGCATTGGGCCTGGTGTCTGGGATGGGCCCTCTGTATCCACATATTCATAATCCATTCATTCATTCACTCAACACACACTTATGGAGCCTCTTGCATTCCACAGGGCCTGAGCCACATGCTAGGGAATGAGATGCTGGTCATTTACTACCTCACCCTGTCAGCCCACAGCAAGTGCCATCTGAGTTTTCAGCTCTGAAGAGGGGATAGGGGGCAATTCCTTGGCCTCTCAGCTGCTAACAGAGCTTTTCCCTTGCAGTGGCTTTCTCTGCTCACTTCCAGTGTCCTGGCATCATCTGCATGGTTAGAATTAAAGGGACAAGTTTTTTTTACAGCTTCTCAAAATGTGACCTGGGGGACAGAGGAATATGAGATGCAGGGAGCTTCCTGTCTGAAGGAAAGAGGGGCCATGGCTTGGTGCTTGGAAAGCCCCCAGACTTTGAAGACCTCCTCATCTGGCAGATGGAATGGACACATAAAGACTAACATCCAAAGATTTATAGCACGTTATTGAAAAGCAGTGGGCTGGTTTATTGCCGAGGGAAGGCAAGGAGGAGGCTGTCCCCCGGGAGAGGTGCTTCTATATAAGATGTGTGGAAAGTGGGATGCCTGGGTGACTCAGTGGTAGAGCATCTGCCTTTGGCTCAGGTTGTGATCCCAGAGTCTGGGATCGAGTCCTGCATTAGGCTCCTTGCAGGGAGCCTGCTTCTCCCTCTGCGTGTGTCTCTGTCTCAATCTCCGTGTCATCAATCAATCAATCTTTTAAAAATGTGTGGAAAGATGGATTCTTTTAGGTCCTGTTCATTCCCAGCACAGGGGAGACGCCCTGTTCAGTTCATTGTTGCGCTGAGAGATTTGCATGAGTGCAGCACTCACTCCTACTTGGGGCAAGTGTGAGGAGGCCATGCAGGGTGCCGAGTCTTCACAGCGGAAAACAGAATGAAGTGTGCTCTCTGGCAAAGATGGAAAGGTGGCTTTATTTGTGTCCCTGGATCGAATCCCAGAGCAAGATTTGAGCAACGAGACACACACCCAAGCTGGAAGGGAGGAATGGAATCATCAAGCTTCCAATCACCTTTCATATGTAGGAAAAGCCTCTGGATTTCCCTTTATCCAAGTGTTGATCTTTTCCCACCTAATCCCAGATTTTCCCACAACTCTGCCCTATGTTACCTCCATTTGTATTTCCAAATCTCTTTTGGGGAGTCATTTCTGTGAGGCATGTCTCTCCTGCATTATTGTCATGGTCACCCATCTAATTTTGTAGATGAGCATAATGAAGCCCAGGTTCATGAAAGGTCATTGAAAGTCCAGCCCCTGCTACCATGAATGACTTACTCTATCCAGCCCCCAAGTGGGCTCTTGGTTTGTTCCTAAGGTTGCTCCAACACTAGCCTCTTGCTCACCTCTAAGTCTTAAAACTATCCCCAAATGAGATTCTGTTTAGCAAGCCTAAATCTGTCACAAAACTCCCTTTCTCTCAAATATGGAATTGATTGAAGATAAGTGCTGATGAATACTATTCCATCGTTCACCATATGGCTTCACTGAACCATAGGTTGAGCTGATGAGGCTGGAAGGTCTGCAGTCATCTGAGCCCTTCTAATCTCTCCATCTGCACTTTACCCGCTGTGCTCCATCCAATGTGACCTTTTCTCACTTTCTCCAACAGCACACTTCCTCCTATACCTGTACCTCCTGTACCTGTACCCAGCCACCTCTGCCTAGAATGCCCCTCACAAATTTCTCCTAGGGCACCCCTCAGGCTTGAGGTCTAGCTTATTTAGAAGAAAAGTATTTACAGAAGGGCAGCAAATCCCATGGAATCACTGGGAGTGCCAAAAAGCAGGCTGAGTTTCCAGAGCAAACTCCCAGAGTCACATCACAGAACTGATCTGCCATGGGAGCTGCTGCTCTGGCAACAACATGACTAGCGCTCCTTCACCCATCATGAAGCTGGTGTCACAGGTCCCATCACAGAACCATGCATCCACCATGACACTGTGCCAGCAAAGTGATGCTGTATGTCCTGACCTCTTCCCATCCACTCAGACCTCAAACAGGTGTATCTGATAGGAAGAACCTTAAAATAGATGGAATCTTAGCTGCAAGAAAGTCTTATAAACATAGTTTTAAGCCTTCAAGCCTCCACAGTACAGGAAGATACACCAGAAGGAGCTGAAATAGATGTTGAACTGGCCAGTCTATAGATATCTTTCATAGTCTGTCTCTTTTTTTAAGTGTCATACACATTCTTCTTCCCATATTTGTACCTCACTTTCAATGATGTGGTCCCTCTTTGAGCTTATTTTCCCAATGACATGAGGAGTTCAACATGGCCATATGGTAATTCCATGTGGAATTCACTTTCAGTTTAATTGAACCAATTGTGCATTACCTAGTGAAGGTCAGTATCTATTAAAGAAATTGAAACAATAATTAATAGCCTTCCTAAACAGAAACTGCCAGACCCAGATCATTTGACTGGTGAATTCCACTAAATATTTAAGGAAGAAGTTAGACCAATTCTCTACAATCTCTTCCAGAAAATAGAAACAGAAGAAATACTCCCTAATGTTTTCTATAAAGTCAGCATTATTCTGATACCAAAACCAAAGACATTGGAAGACAGGAAACTATAGACTGTTCATGTTTCCCGTGAACATAGGTGTAAAAATCCTCAAATATATTATTAGCAAATGGAATCCAATAATGTATAAAAGAACTATACCTCATAACCAAGTAGAATTTATTTCAAATATAGAAAGTTGGTTCAACATTTGAAAATCAATTAATGCATTTCATCACATCAACAAGTTAAAGAAGAAAAACCACATGATCATTATAATAGATGCAGAAAAGGCCTTTCACAAAATCCAACATTCACTCATGATAAAAACTCTCAGCAAACTGGGAATGGAAGGAACTTCCTCAGCTTGATAAAGAGCATTTACAAAAAAAAAAAAAAAAAAAAAAAAAAAAAAAAAACAACCTACAGCTAAAACCATACTTAAATGAGAAACTAGATGCTTTCCTACTAAGGTCAGGAACAAGACAAGGATGCCCCCTCTCACCATGCCTATTCAACATTGTTCTGGAGATCCTAACTATTGCAATAAGGCAAGAAAAGAAAATAAAAGTATACTGATTAGGAAGAAAGGAATAAGACTGTATTTTTTCACAAATGACATCATTGTCTTTATACAAAACACCAAAGAATGAACAATAACAACAAAAAGACCCTGAAACTAATAAGCAACTATAGCAAGATTGCAGAATAAGAAGATAATCTACCAAAGTTAATTGATTTCCTATATAGTAACAATGAACAATTGAAACTTAAAATAAAAAACAATATCATTTAAGCACTCCAAAAAATGAAATACTTAGATATAGCTCTTTTAAAAAAATATGTACAAGATCTATACGAGAAAAACTACAGAACTCTGATGGAAGAAACTGAAGAACTAAATAAATGGAGAAATAGTCCATGTTCATGGATAGGTAGACTTAATATTGCTACGATATCCATTCTTCCCAATTAATCTATAGATTCAATGCGATTTGAATCAAAATCCCACTAAGTTATTTTGTGGGTATTGATGAACAGATTCTGAACTTTATGTGGAGAGGCAAAAGATCCAGAATAATCAACACAATACAACTTTGTTTGGAAGATTGACACTACCCAGCTTAAAGACTTACTATAAAGCGATAGCAATCAAGACAATGTAGTATTACTAAAAGAACAAATGGATCAATGGAATAGAACAGAGAGCTCAGAAATAAGCCCACACAAATAGAATCAACTGACCTTTGATAAAGGAACAAGGCAACTCAGTGGAAAAAGGATGGTATTTTCAGCAAATGGTGCTTGAGCAACTGGACATCTACATGCAAAAAAAAATTAATCAGTCATGTTTTACAAAAATTAACACAAAATGAATCATAGACCTAAATGTAAAACACAAAACTGTAAAACTCCTAAAAGACAAAATAGGAGAAAACCTAGATGACTTGGTGCTTGGATGACTTTTGAGATACACTGGATGACTTCATTAAAATTAAAAATTTCTGTGCTGCAAAAGACAATCAAGAAAATGGGAAGACAAGACACAGACCAGGAGAAAATATGTAGAAAAAGTTCACATATTTTTTTCTCACAGAGGCATGGGTTTGCAATTCTGAAAGTACTATGTTTGTCCCAGAATTAAACAAATACATAAATATGTTGTGAATAATGAAGTTCCTGTTACAAAAGTTCTAAGTAGGGAAGTGGGGGGGTTAGAATGAACCCTGTGGTGTTAGGTTGGAATTGGAGGCATTAGTGTGAACTCATTGTGCGAGGGCATGTGAGTGAGTGTGTGTATGTATGTGCGTGTGTGTGTATGTGTGTGTGTCTGTTTCCAGCTGTGACTGCTGAGAAGGCCCAGAAGGAGGGACACCCCAGCAGCAGTGAATATCCCTGGCTCCCGAATCTGTTTCTAAATACCATCTTCAAAGGGGGTTGGAGAACCAAGACTCCTAGGAGAAATGACTGATTATGCAAGACAAGCTTTGAAATCTTGTGGTGTCAGAAATTAAGGAAGTGCCAAGAAAAAAAAATGATGAGGATGTGCCAAAGGACATAGGTTTTAACCTGAATGTGCATTCCATGGCCAAGATGGAACAATCTAAGAAAAAAATAAATAACGATAGCATTAAGTGATAACCCATAGATGAAAATGATGAGTACATAAAATATATATAATTGAATAAGGAAATACAAAGAAAAGCTCTTGCCTATAGCAGAATTTGAATTCCTAATGTATAAGGAATGAGGGGATTGGAAGAAAAAAAAAAAAACTGTTGTAGGCAAGACCCATGGATCCATGCCAAAATTAATGAGCGGAAGTATAATGAGTAAAAAAGATATTTGCATGGTCTCAAAGTATCTCCCCCCAAGATACCTACTAGTTTCAAAGACAAAAATAGTAACTTTCCAGTGGAAAAACCTGGCAGACACCACCTTGACCAAATGATCGAGTGATCAATACCATGTGCCATTGATAAGACTCCCTAAGAAGAGCGCAATATTCCTTCCATGATATTCTTGCCAAAAATGCATCATCTCAGTCTGGTCATGAGAAAACATCAGACAAGCCCAAATTGAGGGACACTCCACCAAAATCTGAGCAGCGCACTTCCAAAGTCTCAAGGTCAAGAAAAGCAAAGAAAAATGCAGCTCTCACAGATTTGAGGACACTAACTCGATACGAAAATGACACGGTGTGGGACCCAGACTGGGTCCTGGACCTGAAGCAGACTTAACAGGGAAACTGGAGACAACCAAATAAAGTCTGTAGATGAGTGAATCATGTTCATTTCCTAGGTTCTGCGTCCTACTGTGACTCCGCGGACAATGTTCATGGTCAGGGAGCTGGCAGCGGGGTTTACAGGAGCTCTGCTTCTGCAACTTTTCTGTAAATACAAATGTATTTCAAAAGAAAAAGGATTTCCCCCCACCAAGAAAAAGAACAATGAGTCATTTTTCCTCACAAGGGAAAATCGGGAAACAGCAGAAATTAGTAGAAAAATTCAACCACAATCCTGATACTGAAAACCACCACTTCCAGTAAGCTGACTCTTTTAATTATTAATAAGTTAAGAAAACTTTCCTGAGCGCTGACCATGCTCAAAGCACATCCCATTAGAGCACATGCATCCTAAGAAATTGCAACCCACCCCTCACGGCGCACTCCGCCACCCCCTCTTGCCACATTGCATTATCACCAGCTCACACGCTGTCTGATTTCCTTATAGTGTCTTGAGTTTCTTGTCTGTCTCTCCACTACAGTGGAAGCCCCTCGAGGGTAGCAATGTTTGTTTTGTTCGCTGATGTACTTCAAGTGTTTAAATGAGTCCTTGGATGAAGGACAGAAGGACCCATCATAGACTTTAAATTCTTAGGAAAAATCCCGAAAAGATGGGCAAAGGGGAAGTCACATGTGACGTCACCAGAGTCCTTGAGTGTGGGGGCCAGGACATGACTGCAAGGGCCACCCAGGATCTACAAGGAGGAGGCAGTTTTCCAGCTGTTGAACCAGTGTTCCAGAAGCTCAGACAGATAACAGAAGACCAAGCACCAAGCCCATCACCTCGGCTCCTTGACTGGGACTTAAAATAAATGGCTGTCAGAGTGAAAATTCCAGATCTCAAAGATCAAAGGAGACTAACAGAGATCTCTGGAGGTTGTATTAATTTGCTAGGGATTTGTACTGGGTACCAAGTGCCACAGATGGAGTAGCTCAAACAACGGAAAGAATCATGTCACAGTCCTGGAGGCAGAGGTCAAGAGGTTGGTGGGGCCAGTGGGGGGGAAGGGGTGTCCCAGGCCTCTCCCCTGGCTTCTGGTGGCTTCCTGGCAATCCTTAGCATCCCTTAGCTTATAGAAGCATCCCCCCAGTCTCTGCCTTCATCTTCACACGGCCTTGTCCCTATGCACACATCTCCTTGTCCAATTTCTCCTTCTTGTAAGGGCACCAGTGATGTTGGATCAGGGTCCATCCCGATAACCTTACCTTAACTAATCACTTCCGCAAAGACCCTGTGTCCAAATAAGGTCACACTCTGAGATGGTGGAAGTCAGGACTTCATCACAGGAATGTGGAGGGGGACACAACCGAGCTCATAAGCCACTCTAGCATCCAGAGTAAGTTGTATCCTCGAGATGAAAACAGGCTTAAGGGTTGTTAGTACAGATTGGGTTATTGTAGTGTGAGTCCCCTCAGTTGGGTTTTCTCTCTTTTATTTTTTTTTTAAGATTTTATTTATGTATTTGAGAGAGAGAGAGCGTGCACAAGTGGGGGGTAGAAGCAGAGGGAGAGGGAGAAACACTCCCCACTGAGCAGGTTGCCAATGTGGGGCTCGATCCCAGGACCCTGGGATCATGACCTGAGCCGAAAACAGATGCTTAACTGACTGAGCCACCCAGGGGCCCCGGGTTTTCTATTGTATAACACAAGTGCCTGACTTGAAATTTATTTGCCAAAGCATCCACTTCAAAGACTAACTCAAAATGTCCATAAACACATTGCTAGCCACATGACTAGTTAAAGAGCCAGGTCACCCATACCCACCCCCCACCCCCACCCCTCTCTCAGTTTCTTTGTACTAGAAATCTTGGTTGCTTTGGATAACTGATCATTTGAGTAGTTTTTTGCTTTCTCTTCCTACTCTTTAAATTTCTGCTCTTATATTTGGGGGTTTGGGTTTTTTTTAATATTTTATGTCTTTAAGTATGTCCACACCCAACATGGGGTTCGAACTCACAACCCCAAGATCAAGAGTCGCATGCTCCACCGGCTGAGCCAGCCAGGACCCTCTCACCCCTCCCACCTCTTATATTTTAAATTCACCCACGAAGAATGAGCCTGCAAAAACCTAGGCCCTCATCCCAAGAACAGCAGAACCCCAGGCCAACACACACTCTCTGTACCGTGACCTTGCTGCGTGGCCCCAGGTGTGCTGTGTCATTCCCAAGTCCTATAAGTTAATAAACCTTTATTTTTAAAAGCTTCCTGGTGTTTATTGCTGAAGGGCATCTTGCAAGCACAGTAAGAACCGCAAGGTCTGATCCAGCCACAACATTGGTTATGGAGAGGCAGGTGTGCATCGGGTACTGCAGTCACCACCTGTCAGCAGCTTAAAACAGTGGAAGTCTCCATGTGGCTCATGCTAAGATGACTGAGGGTCCGGGGGACTCTCTGGGACAGGTGCCTCCAGGCCGTGGCTCAGGGACCCAAGCCACTTTCATTTCTGGTTCTGCCACGAGGGGCAGAGAAAGGCTGAGATGTGACACGTGCTTTTACCTTGTTTCAGCCTGGCCCTGGCCCTCAGCACTGACGCCGGGGTTCCGACAGCCAGAACCGGTCCCCCCGGGCCTGTGTCCCTGGAAGGGGGCCTAAAGAAGGTGGGGAGCATGTGGCATGTCTGTGAGCACCACAGCCTCTGCCACACTGAATTTTGGGGGACTGGTGTCAGGGAGTGTTTGTTTAAGGCCATGGAAACTCAATTCTTCACAAGTATTGCAGGGCAGGGGAAAAAAAATTCCCAATTTTTTTTTTTTTAAATAAGAGCTCTTTAAAAATAAGAGCTGGAGTCACTGTATGGCTCCCGAGAGCATTAATCAGCCCCATCTGCAAACAGGTGAGCACCGAGGATAAGGTGGAGGCAGTGCTTTAGGGGAAATTCTAGGATAGTCCCTGGCTTTTTCTGGAAGGGAGTGGGGAAGGAAGAGAAGAAAGATGGACAAGAAGAGAAGGTGGAAGCACTGGCCCAAATCACGAGGCAGGACCACCTGCCTCACTCCACCCCTTCCTTCCTGGGGCCCCCAGAGGCAGGACACGTCCTCTTCACATTCCAAGATGCTCACATGTGTCCTGGAACTTCATAGAATTAGTATGTACTTGCCGTGAATACGTGATTGATTGAATGAATGAATGCATGAATGAATAACACAAAATGCCCTGTATCCCATTTCCAGATGCCACATTTAGCAGAAGAAAAGATTGATCCTCACTCAGCCCATGGCCCTGTTGACCTGAGAATGGCAGGCGGCGTCTGTCTTCTCCTGGAAGCGCTGGCAGGGAGATGACTGACCGTCACTCTCAGAACAGGTCGTGGGAGTTCACTCAGTCAGGAGCGAGGTCCATAGGACATATTTTTAAATGATCTCTAAAATTTGGGCATCAGGGGCACCTGGGTGGCTCAGAGGTTGAACTAGAGTCTGCCTTTGGCTCAGGTCATGATCCTGGGGTCCTGGGATCGAGTCCCACATCGGGCTCCCTGCAGGAAGCCTGCTTCTCCCTCTGCCTGTGTTTCTGCCTCTCTCTGTGCATCTCTCATGAATAAATAAATAAAATCTTTAACAAAAAAAAGTAAGAAAGAAATGAATGCTCCATCAGGATTATGAGTCCTGGCTCATTGGCTGCCTTTGAGGGGGGCTGCATTGTGCATGTGTGTGCATGTATGTATGCATGCATTTGTAAGGAGGCATATGTGAGCATGAGCACGCATGTGCATGATTTGCTATGTATGAGAGGGCATGTGTGCACATATGTGTTGTACGCATATGTGGATATATTGTATGAAAGGACGCCTGCACCAGTGGGTGAGCTCTGGAGTGTGTGAACTCATGAATATGCATGTGGGAGGGGTGTTTGTGCACATGTATATGTGTAAGGGGTTGGAGAATCTTGCAAAGAAAGGGTGCTGCTTTAATTCTAAAGAAAAAACACTGGAGATCTAGTTCCATGGATGGAATTTCCAAACCTTAAAACCAGGGTGGGGACAATTACAACATGTCTCATGGGGGGTACATAACCAATGACCTCAGAGATCCCCCCAGTCTGTTGTGATGATTCAGTGGCAACCTTCCAGAAACTTCAGTCAAATGAGGAGTATGGCGGTCTCATTAGGGCATCGTGAGGAGGTCTCGATGGATCTGAGGCCTACATGTGTATGAGATGTTCAGTAGAGCTGGGAGGGGCCAGGAGGTCATGCAACTGTCAACATGAAGACCCTCCTGCTATTGGCAGCAAGCGTGGACTTTGGTAAGAGCTGACCCAGATCTCTGGCCCGGGGAGGGACATGCCCTCACCTCTCAGTTTCCTGTCCCATGGCAGCAGGCTGTCTCTTGGTGGGCAGAAGAGAAAGGCCACTGGAGGGTTGGAGGGTAGCAGAGGGGGACAGAGGGGGAGGACACAGGCGCCAGGCCCCATCACTAGGCGATTTCCTTCTAGGCCTGCGGATCTGATGGCTTTCTGGAAATGATCCCATTGGCAACAGACAGGAAGCTGTGCCCAGTTATGTCTACTATAATTGCTACCAACAGTGAAAGATCCCCCGGAGATGCAGAGAGAGGAGGAGTCTGCCCCAGGCATCCCTTCCCTCTGCCCACTGGTGGCCCCAGCACACCCAGGAGCTGCAAGCGTAAGGTGGGTGCCCCATCACACAGAACCTCAGGAGGTACTGGCTGGAATGGAATGGAAAGCATGTGGAAACTCTGCTCTAGACTGTTCCAGAGTCACTGAGTCTCTGCCCAGGGTCAAGGCGATGAGACCACAGGGCACCAGGCTCCCCGGAGCAATCGGGGGTTGAGGGGACCCCAGTATGGTCTTCTTGTCTTGCTGCCCCCACCCCTCCAGGACAGCTGCTACTCTGTCTGTAGTAACATGGCTGTGGCACCAAATTTCTGAGCTACAGGTTTGCTTACCACAGGACACAAATTGCGTGAGTCCTACCACACTACCCAGTCTCCTTTGTTTGCTCTCCCGAGCGTCTGCTGTGCCAAGCACTGTGCTGGGAACCAGAGCAGCATACAAAGGGACAGTGTCCCTGCTGTGAGAAGCTCAGAGCTGAGTGGGAAGTAAAGGAAATGAAACACAACATGGTGGACTCCAGTAGGAGGTAAGCCAAAGGGCAAGGGCCCCAAACACACAGCCTGAGGTGCAAGGAAGGTTCCTGAGAATGGTGACGCCCAAGCTGAGTCTTAAGGGAGTCAGAGGAAAGAGGAGGGCTGGGGCTTTGTGACAAGAGGGCACAGCAGGGTCAAAGGGACAAGAGGGAGCTGGCGTGTGCTGCTGCAGGGGTGCGGTGAGGAGCAGGAGCAGAAGAGCAGTGGGTGGAGGGATGCTTCTGGGAAGAGAGAAAGGAGCTGACCCAACCCAGCCTTTGGGGCCTTTAGGCATCTAGACTTTGTTCTAAAGCAACAGAGCTCTTAAGTAAAGGAGTGACCCAATCAGATTTGCATTTCAGAGGACTGACTCTGGCTACAGGGGGGATGGAGAGGAGGTGGAGGGCGACCACTGAGAAGACCACGTGGCCATAGCAGTCAAGAGGTAGTAAGAGCTTGACACCGAACAGTGGTCATCAGGACCACCTCACACCTGTCGGAATGGCCAGTATCAACAAGACACAACGGGTGTTGGTGAGGACATGGAAGAAAGGGCACCCTCCCTGCACTGTTGGGGGGAATGTCCATTTGGTGCAGCCACTATGGAACACAGTGAGGAGGCCCCTCCAAGGATTCATAAATAGAACTACCCTAAGATCCAGCAATTCCACCTCTGGGTATTTATTTATCTGAAGAAAATGAAAACACTAATTCAAAAAGATATCTGCATCCCCACATTTATTACAGCACTATTTACAGTAGCCAAGATATGGAAGCCACAGGAGTGCCCACCGACAGATGAAGGGGTGAAGAAGACGCGGTGTGTGTATATATACCGTGGAATCGATGCACACAGATTCGGGAATCGGCAGCAATGCAGAGAGCTGGAAGTGCTCATGCATTTGATGCATGTAGACACGCAAACCATTAAAAAAGAATGAGATCTTGTCATTTGCAACCATGTGGATGGACCGAGACGGTATTATGCTTGGAGAAATAAGCCAGGCAGAGAAAGACAAACACTCTATGATTTCACTTCTATGTAAAATCTTTAAAAATAAAATAAAATAAAATAAAATAAAATAAAATAAAATAAAATAAATAAAATAAAATAAAATAAAATAAAATAAAATAAAATAAAATAAAATAAAATAAAATAAAAACAAGACAAACAGACTCACAGATACAGAGCAATCTGGTGGTGGCCAGAGGGGGTGGGGGAGGATGGGCGATATAGGGGAAAGGATTGAGGTACAAATTTGGGGCCTCTGGGTGGCTCAGCGGTTGAGCATCTGCCTTTGGCTCAGGGCGTGATCCCGGGGTCCTGAGATGGAGTCCCGTGTCAGGCTCCCTGCATGGAGCCTGCTTCTCCCTGCCTGCGTCTCTGCCTCTCTCCCTGTGTCTCTCAGGAATAAATAAATTTTCTTTTTTAAAAAAAAGGTACAAACTTCTGGTTATAAAATAAAAGAGTCACAAGGATGAAAAGCACAGCACAGGGGCTAGAGCCAATCCTACTGTAACAGCTTCATATGGTGACAGAGGGTAACTAGACCCATCGTGGTGATCATTTCATAATGTATAGAAATATTGAATCACTGTCTTGTACATGTGAAACTAATAAATTGGCTGTCACTTACCATTTCAAATTGATGATTAATTAATTGATTAATTAATTACAATATATAAAACCACAAGAGTGGTCAGGACTGAAGGGGTGGATGGTGACATTCAAATGCACTTGAGCTCAATGGATGGGGCAGAGGGTTGGCGAGCTGAGTGGGTCCAGGACCCTGTGAATGGAACCACTGAGGTAAAGCCCCCAGGAGGAGGTCCTGGTGGGAGAGGGGAGGAAAAGTTCTGTTTAGAGCGTGGAGTTGAAGAGGCTTCCAGAACACCCACGGAGGGCAATGTGCAGGAGGCATATAGATATTCCCGGGGGGCTCACGGCTCATGGGAGGGGCCAACTGGGGGCCCGGATTCAAGAGTGGGCAGCAGAGCTAAAAACTGGAAGCCCTCACCCCTTTGATGTTTCAAGGCCCAAAAAGGAGATAGAGGGCAAGAGATAGTCAGAGAGGGAGGAGGAGAGATGAGAGAGAAGGTCAAGGCATTGGCAAGGAGGAGGTAACCCACAGCGGCCACTGCCACAGACGAGTCTTCCAGGATAAGGGCCGGCAAGCATACTTGGATTTGGGGCAGGAAGACCACTGAGGCAGGAGGACCTCGGAGGCGGCTATTTCCATGGGGTGGTGAGTTCAAGGTCAGAATAGAGTGGGCAGGGGAGCTCATGGGGAAGGGGGCCAGAGACAGGAAGTATAGACAACTTCCTGGAGAAATGTGGGCTCTGAAGAGGCAGAGAGAGATGGGTGGTAGCTGGCAGGGTTTGCTCAGTGTCCCCAGATAGCAGATCCAAGAGTGGGATCCTGAGCGAGCATGGCTCCTGCCCAACAGCCTGAGTTACTTAAGAGCAAAAATCACGTCTCCCCATCATGACCTCTTCATGGAGTCATATATCTTTAACAGGCTTTTGGTTGCAAGTGACAAAGTGCCCAGCTAAAAGGAGGCTTGCACAACAGGGAAGCCCGATTCTCACATGACAGGAGTCTGGAAAGAGGGCAGTGCCAAGGCTGGGGCAGCTTCCCAACCGTGTCGACAAGGACTCAGCCTTTTCCCAACCTTCTGCTCCACCATATTGGCCATCTCTACACTCGTGATGCCAAGACTCGTGCTGCTGCTCCAACATCATGACCCACAAAGGAGGGGGTTTGCACCTGGACGTAGCTGTCATCAAAAAGAAAGGACAACGGCTGCAAGGACACTTTAGCAGAGTGTCCCTGTGCTTGGTTGCTGTGCGTCCCCATCAGACCAGGCCTAGCTTCCCAGGGACAAGAATTCTATCTCCCCATCAGTCAGAAACATCTGGAGCATAGGCACTTGTCTCAGATTGAAGCTTCTAGAAGACAGGGGCTGTGTCTTCTCCCCTGGGGTTCCCACCAAAAAGCCAGAGAACATTAACACCCCCTCAATCCAGTGTTTATTTCTTATAATTTCAACTTAATAGGACCACTGTAGGAGTCAACTGTGTCAACGCCATAAAACTGATGCCCACTGTTTTGCAAGACACTGGATCGCCTCCAGGAAAAAGCACCAGGGCGGTAACAACCGGTGGTGCAGAGGGAGGGCCCCTGGATGCTGAGAGCGCCCTCACCCTGGAAGCCTCCTACCTACCCAATACTGAGCTTCCTTCTCTGGCACCCCACTCCCTACCCTAGCCGAGCTCCCTGGCAAAGAAGAGTACGCCCTTCTTCCATTCTAGAGACAAGCCAGGAGCTCTTCTATCCTCAGATAGAAGTCTTCTATCCAGAGTGAGAAGCCCAAAGCCTGGGCTGTGTATGCCTTGGCCCCCTTCCCCCTGCTTCCTTGGGCAGATTTTCCCATTTCCACCACTTGGCCAAGCCCGACTTCCTGCTTAGCAGTAGCAGCTATATTCCTGGAAGCCTCCTCTGAATAGAGATATTCATCGGTCAACTCTGTGTGTGTGTGTGTGTGTGTGTGTGTGTCTGCGCACATGCATGCTGTTGGCACAGAAACAAACTGTTACAAGGCAATATAGCATAAGGGGTTAACAATGCAGGCTGCAGTCACCCTGGCTGAGTCAGATCTGCCCTCCACCCACAATCGGAGCCTTAGTTTCTTCATCCAAATGCAGACAACATCGATATCCAACAACACAGGCTTGCTGGAGCATTAAAAGAGATGACAGACGTAAAGCACGGGGTCTGACTTGTGGAAGGGTCATCCCTTCCTTCCCCTCCCCCAGAACCTCCAGGGCACAGTGCTCAGAAGGGCACTGCATCTAGTTTAATGCTCTCCTGCTGCCATCTTCAAATCCTTCCTAACAAGGGATCCTGCATTTTATTTTGCAGTGGGACCCACAACTTAGGTAGCTGGTCCTACCCTCACCTGGAAGCTTCTTCCTTTCCAGGCATCCAGGGTTCAGGGTTCCGCTGGGCTATTCCCACCTGTTTCTTGAATCACCAGGACTGCTGGATGTGGCTCCCTACACAAAGGCACCCCGCGTAGGGGGCACCATGAGAGCTGAACTTGACCGATGCACAGCTCAGCTGGCTCTGCACTCACCCCGAGGTGGTGCCTTTCTGTAATGCCCAGAAGGGGTGGCTTTTTCTAATTCTGCACCAAAATACTGTGTTTGCAGGCAGTACCCTCATCACATTCACCCTCACTCATAATAAGAGAAATGCAAATTAAAGCTCCACTGAGATACTATTTTTATCTGTTAGGAATAGATAAAAATCCCAAAGTGTGACAACCTGCTCTATTGCCAAGGCCGCATGGGGGAAGCCAGCACTCATCGATGGCTGGTGGGAGAGCAAAATGCCCATTGAGGGCAAATTGGCAATAGCTATCAAAATGATAAATGCATTTATCCTTTGGCTCAGTGACCCGGCTTCTGGACATTTGCCCTATGAATGCACACACACATATACAAGCACATGCCCAGTGATTCATGAGCAATTTTTTTTTATTGCCACATTGTTTTGAGTTGGGTTGCAAATAACCCAAGTGTCCATGAAGAGAGGACTAATTAAATAAACAATGATACAACCTCAAACTGCAACAGACTACATCTGCTGGATGCTGGAAGCTTCCTCTGTTGCGATATAGCCAATCTCCAGGATTTGGTGGCCAGTGAAGACAGCAAGACCGGCGGTATAAACACGATGCTACCCGTATGCAGGGAAGGGCAGAAGTGTGAATATGTATTTGCTAATATTGCCAGAAACACTTAACACACAAGAAGTTAATTTAAGTGATTACCTACACAGAGAGCAGAGCTGGCAGGGAAACGAGTGGGCACAGATGGGGTGCAAGGGAGATTTCTCAATATATAATTTTTTAATTAAAAAAATTTCTAGGCCTATGAATATGTTTCCTATTCAAAGGAAAATTAGCCTCATCAAACACACACAAACATTCCTCTCCCTGAAACAGACAGTAATTCTCAGAGACAATATAGCCTAATCCAGGGATTAGCCAACCATCGTTTGCCGGCCAAATCTATCTGCTGCCTGTTTTTATACAGCTTGCAAGCTAAGAATGGTTTTTACATTTTTAAATGGCTGGGGGAAGGGAGGGATCAAAAGAAGAAGAATACCTTGTGACATATGAGATGCTCCAAAAAAAATTTTTAGTGCTCCAAAATTATAGTGGCAAAAAAAAAATTATAGTGGCAATAAAGTTGTATCGTAACACAACCATGACCTTTGGTTTTCATATTGTCTACGATTGTTTTGATGCTACCACAGCAGAATTGAATAGTAAGTTCACTCATTCCTGGCCTAACAGGGTGTTTCTCAAACTGTCCCCGTGAGGGACCAATCCTTTATGTCTTTAATCTGTCGCAGATCGCTACGTTGGCCAAAAAAATATGAAATACGAACATAAATGTTTTATTATTCATGAGCATAAACTCACTGTGTCAAATCACTTTGAGATTTTTAAATGCTTACTCTCCACCTCCGTACATACCTCCTTGTAGGTGGGAAACGACCGGCCCTGGACGGTGGACCTCACTTTGGGAAGCGCTGGTTGAACCTGTATCGAGGAAAGCCAGCCGCCCTTTACAACCTCATAATTAGTGCTACGTGTCTGTCCTTTGACTTAACAGTAAGAGACTTACTGCTGTGTGGGTAAAATCGTTTCCTTTCCTGCTCCTCTTCAGGACTGGCTGGAGGAGTAAGGATGGGACCACATTATTCCCCCATAATTGCTTTTTGGTTTCAATGGAGGCCCTAGGTGCCCTTTAAAAAAAAGCCACAATTAAATGCTTGCCCAGAGCTTTTCTTAGTGCCTCACTCTGGCCTGGAGAGGAAGGAAGTGACCCGCTTGCTGCATCTCTCTCTCCAGGAGACACTTTGCACTCCTCAACTGAGTATTCTTCCAAGAAAATTTTCAGCAAAAGTCTTTGTGTGCAAAAATTTGGAGGCCTTCCATTCCTGAGAACATTGCTTTTACAATCTCACCTTGAATTATGGGTTGAAAGGATATGCTATCCTGCTCAGGATTTCATCATTAAACACCTGGGAAGGAGCAGCACTGCAGGCAGCCACATCCCGAAAATGAAATCAGCTATCCCTGGGATTGTGGGGTTGGGAGGAGAAGGAAAGAATGAAGAAGGCCTGAGGTTAGCTGAGGAGCCTGCACTGTTTTCAACCCTTCCTTACTCCAGCAGGGCTTTGGACAGTCCTTAGATTTACCCCCAGAACTTGAGCCTCTCAGCACCAGCTTCTGGGGTGAAGAAGCAAAGGGAGAGGAAGAAGAGCTTCCAGAAGCTTCCTGCCAACCTATCCAGTCATTGCCAAAAAGGGCAATCCAGGGCTCCAGGGCACAGCAGGTCCCTTCTTCCTGACAACCACCCCAGCGGTGGAGATCATCTCCCTCTTTCCCTGCAGAACCCTGCAGAGGTCCTTCTGTTTGTGTTTCAAATCCAAGCTTTTCTCTCATATCTGTGGCTTTGCCAGATTGGCTTTGGCGAAGGGAGCCAGCCACCTATGCCAGTCTGCGATCTTGGCAGAAGAAAAAGGGAAATATATATCACAATACCTTGTGTACGATTTTATTTTTTTTCTTGTGTATGATTTTAAAGCACACACAGAGACACTAAATATTTTTCAAGGAACCATGTATCTAAATAAACATATGAAGAATAAGTTGGGAGGGAAGTGAGAGGATGAAATTAATAACATAAAACCAGTGTCTTGCACAAATCAACAATAACAGTGTAAAGGAAAACCAGGCGTATAACAGGATAAGCAACTGGCTGCTTTGATTCAGCAACCCCACTCCTAGATATTTACCCTGTCGTGCATACTCACACACTCATGCAAATGTGCACACCCACGGTACATGAATAGTGTGTAAGGGACAGTGAGAATTCAAACTCAGAGTTGGCTTGATCCAAAATCTAGTGTTTCAACTGCCCCTGATGTTAAAAAGCTTCACCAGAATGTCCGTGTGAGTAGCAGCCAACACACCTGCCAGCCGAGCCTCATGGTCCTAGTTTACATGGTCTGGCCAGGGTGAAACAATAATTTCTCAATTTTTGCTACTGCAGGGAAGGAAAAATTCTTTCTCTACTCTTCCCGGTCTTCCCACTGGACTAAGCATTAAATTTACATGAGACAGATTAATAGGAGAAAAAACTAGGGTTTTATTACATAGTCACGGGGGTCCAATAATGAAATTGAGACCTAAAGAAATGACCAGGGCAGGCAGTTCTTATACTTTTTAGATGAAGAGACGATAAATCTGAGAAAATGACAGAAGTAAATAATTTTAAACTGAATTGGGCTAGGGTAGTAAGTAAGTAAAAAATAGCAAGGGTTGTTTATATAGACATCTTGGCTCTGAATTTCCCATCTCTGTTGAGAGGCATGTCTCTTTACCTCCTGGTACAAGGGAGGGCACCTTGCACATGAGAGATTGATTTCCTGCTTTCAGAGGGACAGAAGGGTGGAGGGGGAGGGCTCTGAGTGTCCTTCTGGCTCAGGCTTAAGTAATTTTTATTTAAGATAATCAATAGGCCAGGGCACCTGGTTTGCTCAGTTAGTGGAAGATGTGACTCTTGATCTCAAGGTTGTAAGTTCGAGCTCCATGTTGGGTATAGAGATGACTTAAAAATGAAATCTTTAGGGCAGCCCAGGTGGCTCAGGGGCAGCCTGGGTGGCTCAGCGGTTTAGCACCACCTTCAGCCCAGGGTGTGATCCTGGAGGCTCGGGATCCAGTCCCACATGGGGCTCCCTGCATGGAGCCTGCTTCTCCCTCTTCCTGTGTCTCTGCGTCTCTCTCTCTCTCTCTCTCTCTCTCTCTCTCTGTGTGTATGTGTGTGTCTCTCATGAATAAATAAATAAAATCTTTAAAAAAATAAATTATAAATATAAATAAAATCTTTAAAAAATTAAAAATTAAAAAAAATTTAAACATAAAATAATCACTATGTCAAAGCGGCACATTTTGGGGCAGCCTGTCCTTGGTCCCTGTACTCTTTCTCAGCTATCTTAACAGAAACCACACATAATCCAAAAATCATTTTTATCTTGCCTTTGTCTTGAGTTTTAGGCTAGAGTTCAACTGATGCATTCTGCCTGATGCAGGTAGAATAAAGTCAGGTGTGTGTCGCAAGGCAGAAAGTGACCATCGGAGACTGCAAATCTTCTACACTCGATACAATGAGACATAATTAGGTAAATGATGAATGAAGGGTAGATTGGGAGAAGCTCAAGGATAGAAACCACACCCGGTTCACCTGAATCCTATCCTGCATGCAACAGCTGCTGAGGGACCAGGACCCAGGTGGGGCCTCAAGATTCTGGAGAGACACAGGGCACCTGAGTGGCTTGGTCGGTTAAACATCTGCCTTGGGGCACCCCCGGTGGCGCAGCGGTTTAGCGCCGCCTGCAGCCCGGGGTCTGATCCTGGAGAACCAGGATCGAGTCCCGCATCGGGCTCCCGGTGCATGGAGCCTGCTTCTCCCTCTGCCTGTGTCTCTGCCTCTCAGTCTCTCTCTCTCTCTCTCTCTGAATAAATTAAAAAAAAAAATCTTAAACATCTGCCTTGGCTCAGGTCATGATCTCAGGGTCCTGGGACTGAGCCCTGTGTTGGGGTCCCTGCTCAGTAGGGAGTCTACTTCTCCTGCTTCCTCTGTCCCTCCCTGCCCTGATTGTGCGTGCACTCTCTCTCTCTCTTTCTCTCTCTCTCTCTCTTTTTTCCTCAAATAAATAAACAAAATCTTTTTTAAAAATCTTAAAAAGAAAAAGAATCTGGAGAGACACGTGAATGGTGCCTAACACAGTCTACTCCCTGAGCCACCGAGCTCCACCCATCCTTCCCATTCTAGCCAGCTTCCTCTGCACAGCTTGGGGCCCATCATCATGTGGTAAGAAGATGCCCTCACTCCTACACTGAGAGGGAGGCACAAGGCCAATGGATCACAGAGTCTTCTTCAAGACCCAGTACACATCTGCTAAAAGACTTTAATCAAGAAGGCTAGTGATAGCTCCATGTCCCAGCTGTTTCAGCTGCTTCTAAAGTCTTAGCTGATACTCATCATCTTCTTCCTCCCACGTCCATTTCAGATTCCTCTCATTCTTAGCCAGCACTTTGGCTTATTTCTTACTCATGGTATGGCATCTATCACCTTAACTCATGAAGATGAACTTGGTCAAGCAACCCACATGGGCCCTGAATGTGATTCAGAGTCATTTGGGCAAGGAAATTTCAGAGTTCCAAGCACCCACATCACAGTCTAGAGGGGGGACCATAGACGTCAGGCAGACCCATCCTTGGCCTGCAGACTCCCCACCTCAGGGCAGGGACCCTAGCTACCCAGGTCTGAGAATGGTACTGCTGCTCTCTTGGCTCAAGAAACTCTGAGACTCTTGGAGAGATTTTCCCCCAAAGAGGAAAAGGGTTAGCCCTCTTCCTTCTTTCAGGAAGGGCTAACCCTTTGGAAGAAGCCAGACTGCTCTAGCCACCTTCCCACAAGACTATTTCTACTTTGATTTTCATGCTTCTATTTGGCCAGTGAAGCGAGGAGGCTTTCACTGGTCTCTGAAGACCTTGACAATGAAATCCAGACCATCTGAGCTTCCACATTTAGTTCAAACCTAGCCCAGGAGGCTTTTCAAGGGCAAAGCTACTGATGAATTCCCTTCCCTAAGGGAAATGAATCACATCAACCACTTTCTGTAGCCTGGATGAGATGAAAAAGCCAGCTGGCTGACTGAGGGACTTCCCCACTTTTCAACTGGGTCATGGCCTTGGAGTAATTTCCATTCGAATGAGAGTGTGATGGAGAAAGGTACTCAGGAGCCTGGATGTTGACAACAGCAGCAAAAACAGTGCATCTCAACATCTCCCACTCACTGGCACTTACTTTGTGGCAGGTCCTAAGCCAAGCACTTTTTTTTTCTGCTGAAGTATAGTTGACATACGACATCACATCAGGTTCAGGTGTACCGCACAGCGATTCAACAATTTTTTTTCAACAATTATGTACATAACAGAATGCTCACCCCAATAAGTGTCATCACCATTTGTCTCCATACAAAATTACTAAAATATTATTGACTGTATTCCCTACACTGTACTTTTCACTTTTTTTTTTTTTACTTTTCACTTTAAATGTATTTTTTGCATTCAACCCTCTCAGCAATCCTATGAGGTATTACTGTTTTTCCCACTTCCCATTCATTCATTCATTCATTCAATAGGATGTTTATCGCAAGCACTTCTAATGTTTCGGGTGCAAAACCAGGCACAGGCAAAAGCCAGACCGGCAAAGTCCCTGCCTCTTGGTACTTACAAGGCCCTTTGAGGACACAGATGCAGCCAATAAACAAATTACAAGGGGAAAAAGACAGTCATAAGTAATATAAAGAAAATAAAGCAGAAGAATAAGAGAAGGCAGGGTATGAATCCAAGAGACAGTGGCCAGGAAAGGATTGCACAGAAGAGATCCGAAATGAGGTTATGAAGAAGTCAGCCCTAAGGTGATCAAGGAAAAATCAAGCCAGGCAGAGGAAGCAGCTAATGAACATCAGGGAAAAGAGGCAGGACTGAGCTTGACATATTTGAGAACAGAAGGAAGGAAATCGTGGTGCAGAACAAAAGCAGAAAGAACCAAAAGAGGTGCAGTTAGCAAGCAGTAGACCAGAGGAAATGAAATCAAGCCTGCTTAATCTTGCTTATGTGTAAAATCTTTTCTCAGGCAGATAAGCAAGAGGAAAATAAATAAAAGAAGAAAAAAGAGAAGTCTTAGATATCTGGAATAAAATATGGTAAGAGGTGTACAGAGAACCGAAGGCTTTCAGTATTAATAATAATAATGAATTTGTGTCTCTGGATCAAACCATGCCTGAAAGCCTCTAATCTTTTTTTTTACACAAGTCAGTAGATTTCCTTTACTTTTTTTTAAAGATTTTATTTATTTATTCATAGAGACAGAGAGGCACAGAGACACAGGCAGAGGCAGAAGCAGGCTCCATGCAGGGAGCACGATGCAGGACTCGATCCAGGGTCTCCAGGATCACACCTGGGCTGCAGGCGGCGCTAAACCACTGCACCACCGGGGCTGCCCCCTTTGTTGTTTAAATCAGTTCAACTCAAGTTTTCAGTTACTTGCATTAAAACATCCTAAAAAAAAAAAAAAAAATCCTAAATGATTTGTGTACATTCTTATGTTTAATATTTTTTCAACTTCCCTAATGAAATAGCTCTTATTAACTTCACTGTATAGACGAGAAACAGAGGATGCAAAGGGTCAAATGATTTTTTTTTTTTTTTTTTTTTTTTTTGCAAAGAGTCAAATGATTAACACAAACTCTTACTTTGCTAGTGGCAGTTGGACTGAGGGTTGAATGTCCATGATACATCAGCGCTGTGGAACCACAGCTGCAAGTCTTCTCGAAGCCTGAATCTCAGGATCTTTGCACACACTTCGACCAGTCACTTGGAAGGACAGACGACAGAGCCAGGAAGTCTACCACCAGCAAGGAAGACAGAGAAGAGAGCATCATTTCCATGCGCCTTTACTTTTTTCATTTCAAGCGTTTGATTTTTTTTTTTTTTTTGAAAATCTCTAACATACACAAAGTAAACAAAATATATCATGGGCTCCTCCATGCTCATCACCACGCTTCAACATTTATCAACAATCTGCCTTCTTTTATCACCCATCCCTCCACCCACTCTGCACCTGCACTCAGCTATCACCATCATTATATTTACGGTTCTTTCTTAGAGGGAAAACATACATCTGCTGAAATGCAGAAATCTTAGCCGGACAAGTTTGACGCGTGGATACACCCACGTAACCCAACATCTCATCACAATATAGAACATTTCCGCTTCTCCGAGACTTCCCTGCCGTCTCTGCCCAGGCAATCTGCTGATTGGGTGCACCAGTCTGCTTGGGCTGCCGTTAAGGAAGTGCCACAGACGGGGCGCCCGGAATAGCAATTTGGAAAGCTAGAAATCCGGGATCAAAGTGCCCGCAGGGTTGCTTTCTTCTTGTTGGCCTGTGCATGGCCGACTTCTCCCCGTGTCTTCACAGGCTCTCAGGACGAGCCCCTTGACACTCCCCTGTGGGTATCTGTCCTGCCTCCACCCCAGAAAGAGCAGAAGTTTCTCCTCCAGGACTGTGGCCTTTAGGCCATTGAGGTTTTTGTGCCTTTCAACCCTTACACGCTCTCACTTCACAACAGCGGTGCATTGTGGTGTATAAAGAGCAAATGGATTTGTCAAATCTAAGAACTAAGAACAAATATCCTAACTTCTCAGAGCCTCCTTTTTTCTTACCTGAAAAGGACCAGAATACCTAGGGACTTTCTGCAAGATTTAGATGTAATGCCGCTTCTCCCCTCGGGGTGGAGCTCCACGGTGACAGTTGGACTTGGGTTGGCCCAGGAATTCCCTAGGAAGGCCCTACTCAGGGACGGTCCCTGCATATGGGGCTTCGCGGAAAGAGGGGTGCTTATTTCCGCAGCAGGCAGCATGCAGGAAGAGAGGGGGTCTGTGGTGGGGCCGGGCAGAGCTAGCCCCCTGCCATCGTGGGGCCACCTACCCGGGGACTCGGGGGTAACAGCCCCGCACAAGAGAAGGACCAGCTGCGCAGCCCACACTGGGCGCACCCCGGCCGGCGGCAGCTTGGAACTCTCAGGAGGTTAGGGCAGGTGTCAGGGCAAGAACAACTCGAATGTCCAAAAGTTATCCAGGTCCTCATCCCGGGAACCTGTGGCTGTCACTTAATGTGGCAGAAGAGATGCAACAGATGTGATTAAAACAAGAATTAGAGACAAGGACGTTATGCTGTTATGTCCGGGTGGCTCCTCCATGGAATCACGCAGCATCCTTCACTGCAGAGGGAGGCAAAGTGGGGGCTGACCGCAGAAGAAGAAAGCGGGGTGACCTCCGCAGCAGGACACCAGGCTGCCGGCCTCGCAGACCCAGGACGGCACCTCGAGCCAAGGGATGCAGCTCCAGATGCTGCAGGAGCCCGGGGCCTCCAGGAGGAAGCCCAGCCCTGACTACACCTCCATCTCCGCACAAGGAGACTGTGCCCCAAATCACTGGGGCTTTTGCCTACAAATAACACGTGTCAGGGAAGGTGTGGACCCCTGAGCAGGTTCCTGGAGTGGCAGCCCAGAGTTCGGGCCTTGCAGAGAACTTTGGAAACAGCACCGCCGTGACTGGTGACACACTGACCGATGACCCTGCCTGCCCCTGTGCAAAGCTCCCCTGGACGACACTGGGCCTGCCCATGCTTTGCCTCTTCTTCCACTGTCACTAACAGCCTCATTCTGGTCTTGGATGTGGGCTCAGCCTAAAGGGCTGAGGAGGGGACTTCCTGATTCCCAGAGCCACTGAGCAGGTCCTGAACACCCCAAACCAGGTGAATCTCACCGGGTTCCCCTTCTCCGGGATTTTGCCTCTCTCTCCCTCACCACGCAGACCAGTTCATTCCTCCTCCACCACCTCCTTGAAGAACCGGGGGAAACCGACCCAGTCCCAAGACAGAAGCAGCCGGGACCAGACCAGCAGGTGAACCGCGCCAGGCCAGAGAGGACCTGCCCCCTTTCTCCCTCCCGGAGACAAGGAGGCAGTGGCAGGTGGATCCACGCTGGCTGCCAGCTGCGGAGAAGCACACCTGGGGGTGGAAACCCAGCGACATCTCTTGGTGACTTAAGGAACCAGCTCAGTGGCTCCGGGAATCTGGAAGCTCCCTCCTCAGACCCTAAGGCCGAGGCTGTGAGCGTGTCCAAGGTCGGAATGAGGCCAGTAGAGACTGTGAAGGCTGATGGGCAGCTTCGGTGCTGAATGTGGAGCCAAGCAGGCCCAGCTCCCTGCAACGGGCAATGCAAGTCCACCCCGTGTCGCCGCTGACCCGTAAGGAGCCTGGCAACCTCAGCTCCTGGTTCGGCTGTGGTTCAGCTGCTCTTTGGGCAAACGGTGCCCGTCCCCCTGACCCGGGAGAGGACAGCGTGGATGCTGATGTCACCACCGCCTCCGTGGTGATGTCTTGTCCTCTTCCTAATTCTGCACATCTGTGCTGTTTCCCCTTTACTGTGATTAAACTGACCGCAGATTATTTTATTTCAGACTCTTCCCTCTTGAATCAGCTCTCTGATTTGTTGGTTCTGCTTTTTGTGTGTTATTATTTATTATCATCTGTCTGGTCTCTGTTGCTTCCTTCCTACGCTCCTTTCTATTTTGTCATTTTTTTTTCTAACTTCCTGCAGCGAATATTTCATCCACTTATTGTATTCTTCTTGGCTTATAAATTTATCGAAGGCAGTAAGTTTTCTCTGTACGGTTTGATCGGTAACCCCGAAACATGAAATGTTGTGTTTCCATTGTTACACATTTCAGTATTCCGCAAGACTAAATACATCTTCGTGTCCGTAACAGTCGTTTAGAGTTACCTGTCCAGGTGGTTGGAGACTTTTCTCTTGTCTTTTGTTAATTATTACTGCTTCTTAATGCATAATAGACCAAATCTCTCCTCTTTTTACTTTTTTTTTGTAATTTATAGGACACAGAATTAGGCCAGTTAGATTCTTTATACCATTGTCTAATAAACATTGACTGAGCACTGATTATGTTCCAGCACCATTCCATATGCTCAGAACACATCAAAAAAAAACAGATATGGGGGATCCCTGGGTGGCTCAGCGGTTTGGTGCCTGCTTTTGTCCAAGGTGTGATCCTGGAGTCCCAGGATCGAGTCCCACGTCGGGCTCCCTGCATGGAGCCTGCTTTTCCCTCCTCCTGTGTCTCTGCCTCTCTCTCTCTATCATAAATAAATAAATCTTTAAAAAAAAACCCAGATATCTGACCATGGTCCTTGTGCTGGGAGAGGGATGGGGAGTGGGGCGGAGGGAGGAGACAACTGATGACCAACAAGCTTAATTAAGTAACATAGTACGTTAGAGGGTGACAAGTGCTGTGAAAATAGTAAAGGCACAGCAGGGTCAGGAGACAGGGCTGTACTTGTAAATAGGGTGAGGGGAACCTCATTGAGAAAGTGACATTTGAACAAAGAACTGAAGGACATGCGGGTATAGACCGTGCGGATGTCTGGGAGAGCCCGCCAGGGCCCCGGGGTGGCCGGACAGGAGGTGGACAGAAGGGCTCAGGGTCTGGATATAATTTGAGAGGAGAGCCAGCAGGCCTTCCTGCTGGACTGGATCCCTGGAGTCAAGGATCGCTCCGGGTGAGCTCAGCTGTGCTCCTGCGAGATCTTGCCTTCACCCGAGACGGGAAAGATGGAGTGGAGCAGTTCAGGGGGCAGGTCAGGGGGCAGGTCAGGCATTTGCACCCGGCCTTGAGGAGTCGGAGATGCCCCGCTGGGCGTCCATGTGGAGATGTCGAGCGGACAGTAGGAGATGCGTCTGAGTGGCTGGGCTACAAGTCTAAGCTTGGGAGTCACCGGCCGAGCAGAGCAGCCCTGGGGAGAGGGTTTCAAAGCTGTGGTCATTGGTGGCATCACGGTGGGGTGAGTAGGAAACCAACCCCATGGGCTTAATGAGGCTGAAACCAGCAGAAAGTTTAAAGCTGGTTCCCCTTGATCAGCTGTTGTGTCAGCTCTTGGGTCTTGAGACCCCCACTAACTAGCTGTCTCTGCAAAGCCTGGCCTCAGGGTCAGCTGACGAGGCTCCAGCCCAGGAACAAGCGGACCCCGCATTCCCGACCCGAGATAACGAGCCCAAGACCCCACCAGGATGTCCCAGCTCTCGGAGGTGCCCGCAGCCCTTCTCCTCGTCCTCAGATAACCTTGGGAAGGCGGGGCTGGTTGTGCCTGGATCTGTTGTCGAGTCTCCACCCGCCCCGGTGAGCACGCAGGTAGGCTACACCTGTGCCACTCGATGCACGAGCTCCGTCCTTCCTCACTAATCCTCATAGGTTTCCCGATCCTTTTCATCAATACGTGTGTTAATCCCAACCCCTGTAATTAAAAAATCTTGTTATCTCCCCCTCTGGGGAGGCAGGCTCGAGGCCTGTCCTCTGGTCCCCCTCCTTCAGCCCCCTCTCCTGGCTGCAAACCTGATGCCACAGTGACTGGCTTTGCTGTGCGCCGGGCAGATGGACTTGGTTGGGTTTGCTTGTGTTGATGGAGAAGAGGAAAGTTTCAAAGACGGCCTGGGACACCCCAGTGGAAGGCACTGGGAAGGAAGACTCAGAGCAGCCAGCAAAGGGAACTGGGGGGTGACCAGAAGGTGGGAGGGAGACCCAAAGAGGGAAGGTCCTGGAAGACAAGGATGAGCCTTGGATCGGTGGGGGAGCAGGATCGGCGTGTTCGATGCTGGGACAGGCCCACCAGGATGAGAACTGAGAAGGAGCGACTGGACCAGCAACCTGGTGGCCAGCAGTGACCTGAGGAAGGACTGTGTGAAGCCCGGGGGGGCGAGGTTGACTGACCAGAGTGTGTATCCATCAAGATCCCAACGGGAAGGAAAGACCCCTTCAAACTGGGTAACTCAAGGATAAAGGGACTTTTGGCCTTTGCCATGGGTGTAGGGAAACCCCAATGAATATGTAACAGTGGGTAGAGCTGTTACTATCCCCACACCTGAAGAGTCAAAGGAAAGGAGCGGCTTCCAGAACCCAGGGAGAGCAGTGAGTAGAGGGACCCAGGAGCCGTGGCCTTGACCTGAGGGACACATCTAGCCCCAGGGGAAGAAACTCCCTGACCTCACTTTCTTCTCTCCTCTGACTCCCTGTGACCAAACCTACCAGGGACCCTAGGACGCAGGTGCAGAGGTGAGCCTCCCCGGAGCAGGCACGGCGGGAACAGGGCCAAGAGGGCAAATGGACACCATCCGGGAAGGAGTAGATTTGAGAAAATGGTGTTCACTCTGTTCCCCGCATTTTTAATTCCATTGTGCCCAACATGAGCAACAGGGCTGCCCCAGAAAGAAGTACATACTTAGGACTCGCTGAAAGGAAAGAGTGTTTTTTAAATTTGAGACAACGAGGTCATGAGAAGTGTCGTGTGTCTTTGTGGGATGGGTCTTTCAACAGAATGTTTCTAAAGAACACAGAGTAAATCACATGACAAGAAAAAACCCATAGTGGCCCTCATCAGAATGAGACATCCTCGTGCTGCTTCCTCAAACTCTCTCCTCCTTTCCATCCACTCTCCTGACTTTTCCCTCACCTCACTGTCCACTTTCTCTATCTCCATGGCAGGCACCCTCCTTCATTTGACCAGAGTTCTCCCCCAGCTTGGCCTTCAGCCCTCCCCCTAAGTGGAATGTGAACACGATGGCTGGCACTCAAGCAACCATATTGAACCATGAGGTCCTACACGTAGAACAGCAGAGCAGCAGGATAGGGGACACCCAGTCCTCGATGCTTGTGAACTCACTTTTACACTCAAGAGCAACTATTTCCAGACTTCTTTTCTGGCTAGAGGGGAATAAACTTCCATCTTATTTAAATCATCATTATCTGGGGTTTCTGTCATTCACAGCTGAACCTAATTCTGATACACCACCTCGAACCCAAAGCTGAAAAATCCATTCCACATTCTATTTCCCATTTCCTGTTCAGCCTCATCATCCAGTACAGCCTATTAAAGAGGTTCTACAATGAGTTCAAAAGACATCAGGGATCCCCGGGTGGCGCAGCGGTTTGGCGCCTGCCTTTGGCCCAGGGCGTGATCCTGGAGACCCGGGATCGAATCCCACGTCGGGCTCCCGGTGCATGAAGCCTGCTTCTCCCTCTGCCTGTGTCTCTGCCTCTCTCTCTCTGTGTGTGTGACTATCATAAATAAATAAAAATTTTTAAATAAGACATCAGAAAGATGCTCCAACAACAAATTCCTCAGCTGAATACAAACCCTCTCCCGTTATCAAACTCCCAGGAAAAATGTGAAGTCTGAAAATTACCCTCCTACATTTATTCTAAAATGCACATTGCCCTTCATTGTAATGCATCCAGACGTGATGCATTAATGCAATCCAGACACATCTTCAAATCAATGTCAAAAAAAAAATCACTGTCAATCGACAATTGTCTGACAGGGAGCATTTTCTTGACCTAGTTGAGTAAAAACCTTCTGTTGACCATTTCAGATAAGATCAAAGAAGAATCAGCATCAAAGCATATTAGATTAAAGAGACTATGATTTTGCCTTGCGTGCTAAAATCCAAGGGAATCGTGGTTCAAAATGCGTCCTCCCAACGCCTCACTGGCTCATCCTCAGCTCGAGCAACTTCCCCAGCATGATTCTCGCTTTCTAGCTGTCCCCCTAACATCTCAGCCTTTCTCCTAAGGACAGTGGTTCTCCAACCAGAGTGAGCATCAGAATTATCTGGAACACTTCTAAAAATGAGTTCCAGGGCCCTATCCCTAGAGTTCCTGGAAATCTGCATTTCCAGCAGGTTCCCAGGTGCTGCTGCTGCTGCTGCTAGGGGACCATATCCTAAGCACCGCAATTCCAAGGAAAGCTCTCCCCTACATCCACCTGCCTGTCTTTATTTTGTTTCCCTTCTTCCACTGCCCCTGTTCAGATTTAAAAACAAACAAAAACCAAATAATTCTGACTCTTAAAATTTTCCCGAACCATCCTGATCCCTAGCAACAGAATATTATAAATACAGACCACTTCACCTGTCTTCTTACCCCTCAAGTAGACAACAATTCTGTTGCATCATTTCTCTTTTTTATTTTTTATTTAAATGTAATTAACACATAAGTGTCGAATTTAGTGATTCATCAGTTGAATAATAACACCCAGTGCTCACCACATCTTGTGCCCTCCTTCATGCCCATCACCCAGTTACCCTGTCCCCCTACCTACCTCCCCTCCCAGCAACCCTCAGTTTGTTTCCTATAGTTAAGAGTCTCTTATGGTTTATCTCCCTCTTTGTTTTCACCTTATTTTATTTTTCCCTCCCTTCCCCTATGTTCATCTGTTTTGTTTCTGAAATTCCACATTTGGGTGAGATCATATGATACTTGTCTTTCTCTGATTGACTTACCCGGCTTAGCATAATACCTTCTAGTTCCATTCACATCTTTGGAAATGGCAAGACTTTATTCTTTTTGATGGCTGAGTAATAGTTCACTGTGTGTGTGTCTGTGTGTGTGTGTGTGTGTGTGTGTGTAACCACATCTTCATTGCATTCATCCGTCAATGGATTATCAGGACTCTTTCCCTGATTGTGGCTCTTGTGGACATTGCTGCTATAAACCCTGGGGTGCAGGTGCCCCTTTGAATCACTATGTTTGTCTCCTTTGGGTAAATACCTAGTAGCGCAACTGCTGCGTCATAGCGTAGCTCTATTTTTAACTTTTTGAGGACCCTCCATACTGTTTTCCAGAATAGTTGCATCATTTCTATACTCAGTGCAAGTGGATGGTCTGTTTATTGTAAGAGTGCTCCTTTTTCATTTTCCATAGAACCTACCGTCTGTCCATGGGTGAATACAGTGTTTGGCCATGATCTGACTTCTGTAATTAATAAATTATAAATAATAAAAGCTAACTTTGGACTTTCAATGGGACAGACCACATTGGACAAGCCATCTAAATTCAAGGCCGATCCCTTCACAGAAGGGATTTTCGACCTCAGCACTATTAATATTTGGGGCGGGATCATTCTCTGCTGTGGGGCCGTACTGGGCATCACGGGATGTTTAGCCCCATGCCTAGCCTGACCCCACTGGATCCCAGTAGCTTCCTCCCAGTTGTGACAATCAAATACATCTCCAGACATTGCCAGATGCCCCCTGGAGGCCCAGACCCCCCTTGGTTGAGAACAGTCCTCTACAGTTCTATCCCTTGGCTCTGAGGCCAGTCAAAACAATGCAAATGGAAAGGAATTTGGCCAGTCCATCTATGCCAACCACATAGGCCTTTAATGCTAAAAGCTAAAATCCCCATGCTCTAGAGCAGCATTTCTCCAAATTTAACATGCCCTCAAATCACAGGGAATCTTGTAAAAGTGCAGATCCTGATTCTGAGGTCTGGGTGGGACCCACCTGGATACACCAAGCATGATCCAACCCAGACTCAGTGAATCAGAATCTGCATTTTAATAAAACCCCCAGGTGATTCATATGCACATTGCAGTTTGAGAAGCACTGCCCCATAAAAACACTCTAATTTAGCTGAAGCTAAAGTCCTGGCCTGGAAACCTGGCTAAAGAAACAGGAAATGCTGGGCAGCCCGGGTTGCTCAGCGGTTTAGTGCCACCTTCAGTCCAGGACCTGATCCTGCAGACCCAGGATTGAGTCCCACATCAGGCTCCCTGCATGGAGCCTGCTTCTCCCTCTGCCTGTGTCTCTGCCTCTCTCTCTCTCTCTGTCTCTCATGAATAAATAAATAAAATCTTTTTTAAAATTGTTAAAATGATATATTTAAAAAAAAGAAACAGGAAATGCAGCAAATCGTCCTTCTGCCCCCAGCCTCTGCAGGACTTGCCTAGGGAAGCCTCTTTCCTCCCCCCACAGATCCCCCAAAGGATCCATGACTCGGCTGTGCAGGATGCCTGAAGCTCCCACAGCTCTGGGGCATCTGCTAAAGACCCCTGCTGTCCCTTACACTGTGCTAGGGCCTGCCTCTTCCAGTTCAAAGTCAAGTTGAAGTAACCTACACACCAAGGCCTACATGGCCCATGCTCCTGTTAAGTCCCTCCCATAACCTGCCCACGGCTGCCAAGACTGAAACCTGAAGCTCCCGCTGTATGCAAATAGCAGCTTGTCACTTTGCCCCTTTTTCTACTCTTTATCCACCTCTTCAATTCCTAGCCAACATCAGATTTGGGTTTTGGAGGCATTAAGTACTATTTTTTCTCCTTCCCATGTTAGGTAGTTTTTGCAGTCGACCTTAAACTGTCTTTTGTTAACCGATTCCCGAAGACCATCTTATCTTTTTTTTTTAACATTACAGCACAAACACTACCTCTCCTAGGCTACTTATCACTTTTGACTGAGAGTTAAAGTTATTTCTGCACTCACTTATCTCCTCTTTGGAATAATAAATTTGGAGGACAGACTCCATATTTGATTTATTTTCGCACCCAGGCAAAAGCTTGCATATAAGAGACGCTCAACAAACATTTAACTCATGAATGATCATGACTGTTTTTTACTATGCTCCTTGGCCCATTTTACTTGTGGATTAAGCAATTCTTCAACTCTTTCCAAGTGTGACATAGATTCTAGTTCTCTGGGTGAGCCCACCTGGATCGGATCCTCTCCCACACATTGGAATTCTGACATTATTTCTATCTTGCACATCATAAGCCGTGTTGTCTAATTTGCTGATTGATTTCTCCTTGTATCATGCACTGCTAGCCTTTTGTTAACGTTTGAAGTCACTTGTCTGCTTTTATCTGTTCTCAGATCACCTTTGCCCCATTACCTAGGCAGCTAAGGATATGATTAACGAATTATTTCAGATCTAGATCTGAAAATGTTCTCTGTCTAACATCAAAGTATAACAAGGTGACTCTGGGTAGGAAAAGACTCAAAGCTGTTTTAGTCCTTGGTGAAGAAAAATGAGACAGGGACAGGCCTGGGCATGGCTATTGGTATCTCCCATACAGGCGTGTAGGAATATGATGAAGATGATGGTGATGAGAAAGATGATGATGATGATAGGATGGAAGGGGGAATCATCAGTATGATTTCTTCCATGATGCTCAAGTAGAAGAAATGTCGCATGACTTTAACCAAACCAAATCAATTTGGTTCACCCAACCCAGATTGGTACACTATCACTGCACTTCCTGGTGGTCACTCGAACTCTTTGAAAGGCTGTGGTTATACTCTCTACAAGCCAGGGTTGAGCTCACTGATCTTTGTTGAAGTTTCCAACCACAGAACGTGGTGTTCAGCCCTACCTCCATATACCACCCAGGAGTCCGCTGAATGCAAGTAGACTAGGTTTCTGCCACCCGTGGAAAGCTCCCAGATCAGTCTGTATCCTCATTAGTTTCCAATGACGACCCAAGTCAAACTACTCTAGGTTGCAAAGAGAATTTATTAGATCTCATGATTTGAAAGTTCAGAGTGGAAGTCAAACAATGTTGGATCCAAGGGTCTCTCTCTCCCTCTCAATTTCTCCCTGCCTCCCTAAGCACGTTAGCTTCCTTCTACAGGCAGCTTCTTCCATGTAGTTAAGAAAGATGGTCACCGGCCACTCCAGACTTGCATGGTCTTTATAGCACAAGGCCCCAGGGAAAGAAAAAGGAGACTCGTAATCAAAGTCTAATGAAACATTCTGAGTGGTACAGGCTGGATGCCTACACCTGGAAATATCCCCGCGGCCAGGAGAAATGAAACATGTGGTTGGACGTCTTGGGTCACAAGTCCATCCCTGGGGGAAGTGCAGGGCACCATGACAGATCACCCTGCAGGATTGCATGGAATGGAGCAGAGTGATGGTTTTTCAAAGTAAAAAATGGTTATTACCAATAAGATAGACAGAAGGTACTGACACAAATTGTGTCTCACTATACCACACACACACACATACACACACACACACAGGTACAGAGAATGCCGAATGTTTTTGAACCCAATCTCCCCACGCCCTGCCATGCCACCACCACTACTCTCCTAGCTAAAAATTCAGAGGACTTTTCTGTATTGCAACAAGCTGTCTGGGAATAATTAGGGCAACTAGTGTGGACTTTAGTGCCCAAGATAAAAGACTTTTTATGGTGGCATAAAGGCTGGCTCCCTTTGATCTGAAAGCAGAAACCACTAGATGATAAGCCCCACTTCCATGCATGAAGATGTTTATTGTCTTGTTTGTGGATATGAACAGATAATCAAGGACCACCAGAAATGTGGGAGGGGGGAAGTCACAAAATGAAGGAAGCTGCATAATCAAACAAGGTAGGGAAATGACCTTGAAGAAATAGAGATAATTCAGGGAACAGAAAACGATTTTCTTTAATCTCTTATTGCTACTCTCAAAGAGATTCAAGAAAACAATGCATTCATAAAGCAAGAGGAAGTCATGTTAAAACAGTAATTAAGTAACAAGAAAGAGCTATTAGAAGTTTTAAGGAAATATATGATTGCTGTAATTCTTTAAATCAAGGAAGAGTTGGAAAATAAAGTCAAAATAATTCTTAGAGGGGTGCCTGACGGGCTCAGTTGATGGAGCTTGTGACTCTTGATCCCAGGGTCATTACTTCAAGCCCCACATTGGGCATGGAGCTTACTTAAAAAACAAACAAATAAAAAATAAAATAAGAAAAATTTAAAAGGTAATTCTCAAAAAGTAGAACCAAAAGACTGTAAAAGAGAAAATATAACAGAAAAGATAAGAGACTCAGAGAATCAATCCAGGAAGTCCAACAGTCAACTTTGAGGAAATCCATAAATGGGAAAACAGAACAATAGGAATTTTCAAAGAAACATGAGTATTTCCCAGAGCTGAAGAATAATAAGTCCCCAGACTGAATGACCCCACTGAGTGCTAGAAATGCAGGTGGGAAAAACACTTATGCCTAGCCCCATCACTGGAATCTTTTAGAACACTAAAGACAAAGAAGGGATCCTAAAAGCCTCTCTGAAAGAAGGGGAACTAAACTGATTATCTACAAAAGAACAAGAATCGGGCACAAGGCTGGGTTTGGTCCTGGTCTGCCCTAGTCTGACAACCCCTGGGCTGGAGTTCTACATCCAGAGAAAGTATGAGGCAACCAAGATATTTTGGAACACAGGAAGATTTAGAAGCTTGCTTCTTGGGGTGCCTGGGTGGCTCAGTCAGTTACGTGTCTGCTTTCAGCCCCACATCGGGCTTCCTGCTTAGCAGGAATTCTGCTTCTCCCTCTGCTCCTTACCCTGCTCCTGTTCTCTCTCTCTCTCTCTATCTCTCTCTCTCTAAATGTAGATGAGAATGCAGCCAGAAAATTATCTGAGGAGCATTCCAACAAAATAAAAAAGGTAAGCTAAGGAGAGAACATAAAGTCCAAGAAACAATTCACAAAACTCACAAAGGTAGTAAAGAGAAGTCCTAGAATGAATGACAGCTGTGTCTGATGGAAATCCAATGCCAGTCTGGTCTCCTTCTGACAGGCTCATGGACCTTCAGGGGACTTCATTCCAATCATTCATGTGCATCAATTACACAAATCAAACAAGACTCAGTGGGTCACCAACCCATTTCATCCCTGATAAGTGGATCCCATCCCATGTGGATCAGCCCATGCTCTAAGATCCCATCACCTCACCCACTGACTACCTATCATGATGACCCCACTCATTTTACCCCAGTGGTTGCCTGCTGCCTCCTGGCTGTGCCACCCTGGGCATCCCTCAACCTCTTTGAAATAGTTTCAACAGAAGAAGAAGAAGAAGAAGAAGAACAACAACAACAACAACAACAACAACAACAACAACAACAACAGCAACAGGAGGAGGAGGAAGAAGGAGAAGAGGAAGAGGAAGAAGAAGAAATAATTTCAGCTACAGCCCCTCTATCAGCGTCACGGGCCAAGAAAGAAAAGCCCAAGTTAAACTTTCTTAAAATTATGATGCTCCCCTCCCCAGTCAGGTTCTCAAAGTGAGAGTGACGGAAGAGGAATCTGGACTCTGGGGAGGTTGGAGGGGGGGTGATAAATGAGAGAGCAGATGGAACCAAGGTGCACGGCATAGATAACAATCAGAAATTCATGTCACTTCCCCTCACACTGAGACAACGAATCTGGCTTCGCATGTTGTGTGGTGCACACCAGCATTTGAATTTGCCAACCAGGCAACATTAGACTTGGAGGGCTGCCCAAATTAGCACCCTGAATTGCAGAACCATGGCCTGAGCACCCATAGCAATATGTCCAACCTGACCCAACATTTCATTCTTGGTGGAGGAGCCCCAACCTCCATGCTCACAATTTCTCCCCAGATTCTGGATAATACAAATTAGCAAATCCCGTCAATTCTTCCTGGAATAACTCTGTTTCATACTCTGAAAATTCTAAGCCTGAGCTTGCTATTTATTCACACATGCATTTGCCCATCGAATGTGCCTACTGTGTGCCCAGCATTGTTCTAGAACTGGGGATAGAGCTGTGCTCAAGACAAAGTGCTTGCCCTCAGGGAACTCACATTCTCTTCGGGGAGAACAGGAAAAATAAACAAAGAAACCGGACATATATTGTTTCAGGTGGTGCCAGGTACGATAAATATATCCCTCTTTAATTACTCTGATTTTGTAAACAACCATCCCATCATGAGGCCTCCCCATTCCTCATCCACTTTAAATTGCTCTATGTCAGCAAACATCCAGTCCTCCAAGCTTTACCCTTGCTGAGCAGGTGCTGTTTAGCAACTGTGGGTATCACGGGCAGGTAGTGTGCCAAAGCATGGTTCTACCTCTCCCCAGAGAACTGGTAGCCCAGTTCTACCTCTCCCCTCAGGGCTGGTGGCCTGCAGCCTTCTTCCTGGTATCAATTAAATATCTTTGTTTGCAAGCTGCACAAAACAAAGTTTGCAAGTCTGCCCAACCAAAGTCAAAAAAAGAATTTGGTTAAAAGAAGTTGGGTGTCTCAAGGAATAGAAGAAAAAAGGTGATCCAGCAGGCCTTGGGAAGGACAGAAGGCAAAGAGTCTCTAAAGAGACCCTAAGGTCTCTAAAAAGAGACCTTTTTAGTCTCTTTAGGACACTGAGGACAGAGGTGTCTGGGTGGCTGAGTCTGTTAAATGTCTGACTCTTGGTTTTGAGTCAGGTCACCATCTCAGGAGAGTAGGATTCAGCTCCGGGTCCGCTCATCACCAGTCTGCTTGAGATTCTTTCCCTCCCTCTCTGCTCCTCCCTCCTCCTTTGCTCTCTCTCTCTGTCTCTGAAAGAAGGAAAGCAAGAAAGCAAGAAAGAAAGGAAGGAAGAAAGGAAGAAAGAAAGTCAAAAAAAAAAAAGAAGAAGAAAAAGACATTAAGGACAGAGTGAAAAAAAAAAAGGACATTGTGGCTCCGTCCACCTGCCTCAAGCTAGTGCCTGGTTCTGCAGGAGTGGAGTCCCTGCCTGCTTGAGTCATGTGCCTGCCTTTGGGGGTGGGGCCTCATTGTGATTGGCAGTTCCACCGGGACCACCTACAATGAGGGGGCAAAGGAGATGATGGAATCAGGTGGGGAGAAAGGGCTCTGAGCAGAGAAAAGCAAAGATGCCTGCAGGACTCCTGAGACCCTGGGCCTCTCACTGCATTTTCCTCCCTCCCCGGGGGGTTATCATCATCTGGACACCGGTCCCCCTTCCAGGCCCGGGCTTAGGTGACATCTCCTCCCCGCAGCCCTTCCTGAAGGCCATGCAGGTAGAGTCAACTGTCCCCTCCATCCTCCAGGGCTCCCTGGCACCTTCCACAACCTGCTCCTGGGGCTGCTCACACATATGCTAATCTGTGCACTGGGGTCCGCAGTGGGGCCTTTTCATCCGGGCAGTGGATGCATGTTAGGGCCTGCCACGTTGGAGGTGTTGGATTCTTTTCTCTCTTTGTGGGGACTCAGTAACCATTAATTTGCACCTCTTTGGGGATCGCCAGGCAACCCTGGGGCGTTCACTGCTGCCCTGGCAGTTCTCTCTGGCAGCTCCATTATTTCTGTTGTAAGCCTCGCTGGGAGCAGCCAAGCTGCTTTGCTTTGTTTCTGAGATGTGCTCTTTGTTTTCACATTCATCTCGCTGGGTTGTCGCCCTACCTAGGGCCTGAGTTTCTCTTTAAGGGAATCCAGTCGTTTGTTTTGTGCCCCGGGTGACAGGGAGGCACCCCAGCCTCTGAGACTGTCGGTAGGCAGACTTCCTGGGTATCACACGTATCTTCCAATGACTTACGACAGCAAGATTCATATCCTTTGGAGTAAGATTCTAGGGCTTAGAGAAAATACCTCCAGAATTGCTCAGACCCAACTGGGGTTCTTCTGGGCTTTCTCTGGGAGTAGTTCAGCTCCACCATTTAACTGAATTGGTTTGGAGGTGGTGCAGTGGGTTAGCCACAGTGCTCTCACCTCCTTGTTTGGAATTCTTTCCTCTGGCCTCTGTCCCAGGCTTCTGAAGTTCTGAGGAGCAGCATCCCTGAGCCCCGGGGCAGTGGTGATGGGGGGGGGGGGGGACGACAACTTGTCAGTTTCGAGGAACCCAGGTCAGGAGCCCAAGAAACCCTAAGTGGACTGGGTCCCGAGTATCTGGGTACCTCTAAGGAGGACAGAGCAGCAGGCTGTGGAAAACCCAAGCACAAATGATCAGAAGAGGCAGCCAAGGTCAACCTCATTCATCCACAGAACTAGACACCTTCTTCCAGAACCTCAGATACCCTCCCTCACCCTCCTGCATCTGAGCGAGCAAGGACCGCAGGCCTGTTCCTAAACTCACCACTGGGAAGCAGCATCTGGCAGATGTGGCCTTGGCTGGTCACTTGTTGGCAGAATCTTGGGTCCGAGTTTCACCATCTGTAAGACAGAAACAGCAATGCCCACTTCACAGCGTTGGGGCAAAGGTTAAATGTAAGGTCGCTAGAGCACATAGGACACATAGGTGCTAAACGGATGGTGGCATCACTACCACCTGCACCGCCCTGGGTCCCGTGCTCTAGAGGACCCACGCTTCACACAGACACACAGATGCATGCGCACACAGTCATGCACACACAAGCACACCCCACATTTGTTGGAAGGCCCGTGCGTGCCTCTACCCCTTGCCAGCACCCAGCACTGGGTCAGCCCCATCCCTGGCCCCTCGGCCCCTCGTCTGCAGTCCTCTCCTCTGTTCTCATAATTGACACCGTTCAGCCCGGTGAACCACGTCCTGGCATCTCCCGCCCTGTGTCCTGGCAACAGAAGCCACCTGCCTCGAAATATCAGAAGGCTGTGAGCCGTGCTGCCACCACGTGGTCGCGTGGTCATTGGAGGCCACGGGTGGGCACAGGAGCTCCGGGACGGATGACCTGGTCAGACCCTTCCTCTGGGAGCCATGCCAGGTCATGCCGAGCAAATATCATTTCCCACTCACTCCACTCATTTTCTTGTGCCTGGTCATTTCTAATTCATGGTGTTGAGGGCCTTGCGGGCCACAGTTTCACAAGGTGACTAAGGGACACTGGGCCATATGAAACAGTGCATATCACCAGGAAATTTGAATAATGCAGGTCGACGCGTAACATTGGGTGGTGATAGTGCTTTACATTGGCAGCTACATGACCCTAAATACTAGAATGGCCAATAGTTTCACTTTTTAAAAAATATTGGGCAAGATGTGATGAACTTTCAACAAAAATGCTTCCAAAGAGTCAACTTTACTCAAATCATTTTAAATTTTATATATTCATTGGCTATAATTTGTATTTTGCCTATTAATTGTTCTAGAGAGTTTAGAGTATTTTTTTAAGATTTATTTATTTATTTATTTATTTATTTATTTATTTATTTATTTATTTATTTATTTATGATAGATACAGACAGAGAGAGAGAGGCAGAGACGCAGGCAGAGGGAGAAGCAGGCTCCATGCCAGGAGCCCGATGGGGGACTTGATCCCGGGACTCCAGGATCGCGCCCTGAACCAAAGGCAGGCACTAAACTGTTGAGCCACCCAGGGATCCCCAAGAGTTTAGAGTATTTTAGAAGAAAAATCTTTTTGAAAAGCATATCAAAATAATTTTTTCTCTTTAGCTTTGCTTATTTTTTGCGAAACATAGATTTTACAGACTTTGAATACAATTACACTTTAAGAATCGTGTAGATCATTACGATCATTACGGTCAGAGGAGCAGAAATCATGTAAAACTGTGATTAAAATGTAATTGGAGATTTTGCTGAAATGAAAGGAAAAGTACGGGACAAAGGTACAATCACTTATGAAAGTACATATGTCTATACTCCATAATACGTCATTCAAACATGGCCAGCCTCATCAACAGAACACCCAGACACGCACAATAATAATTAAACTCGAGCAATTTGGACATAACTTCTGACTTTCAGCCATATATGAGCTGTGGCTTTCCATACATCTTTAACCTGTTGTTAGGAAAGCATATTTAGATGGGAGGATAGAACATACTTTACTTCTCACCTTGGCATCTGGATTGATAATTTTGTAAAAAACATTTCACTTATTTATTCACGAGAGACCCAGAGAAAGAGGCAGAGACACAGGCAGAGGGAGAAGCAGGCTCCCTACAGGGGGCCGGACTCGGGACTCCATCCCAGGACCCCAGGATTACTCCCTGAGCCGGATGCAGATGCTCAACCACTGAGCCACCCAGGCGTCCCTTGATTGACAACTTTTAAATATTTAGACACACGGCATGGGGGTCCCCACGTGTACTCTTGACCCAGACCCTACAAACGTTAAAGTGTTGGGGGCGAGCCTGACCACCACCACCCAGAACAGGTTCTGGAGGCTTCCAGGAAGGAAGGGATGGGGAGGGGGGGCTCCAAGCAGGAAAGGGCTTTGCAGGGGAGGCCCGCCAGTGCTAACTGGCGCTAACTGGCGCTAACTGGTACAGCTGCTCCTAGCAGCAACAACAGGCATAACCGCTGTGCTTTGCAGGTTCCTGGTGTAAGCACTTTGCAGGCACCGTTGGGTTAACTCCCAACCATATCACTGACGGTGCCATTAACATCCCCATCGTACGGGTGGGGAAACTGAGACCACGGGAAGTGAAGTCGTTTGCCCAAGAGTATCCCGTTAGCCAAGGGTAAAGGCGGGCAGTCTGACTGCAGAGCCCAGAGTGTCCTCTCAACTGGGACACTATGGCACCTGGGAGTAAGGGGGGGGGGGGGTGTCCCTCATAGTGGGCGGGGCCTACGTGTGCCCCCGCCCCCCCAGGCTCTCAGAGACACAGGCATGGGTGCTTGTTTCCCACCAGGCACCTGCCTGCCCCTGTGCAAGCGGCCCTACTGCCCGGAGTCCCCCCTCTGCTCCCCCTCCCCTGACCTCCCGGGGTCAGCCTGGGGCAGTGGAACTCTGATGGGACGAGCGTCCACGGCACAGCCCCTCCTGTCCCCATGCGTGTGGCCCGAGCTGTCCCGGAGCCTGCGGCACCTGCTAACTGGAGCTGCTCCTCCTGCTGGGAACCCTCCTGCGGGGCCCTCGGCAGCCAGCACCGTCCTGTCCAAACACAGGTAGGAGCAGGACACCTCCTGGCGTAAAACCCTCACCGTCGTTCCCCTGGCCCCTGAACAAAGAGCAACAAGGCGCAGCTATGCCATTTTACAAGGACGTCAGCACCTCATAAAAGATGACAGCAGCCCACACCGGGGACCCTTGTCCAGCACAAATGGGAGAACCCAGCTCTGTGATGACAGCTGCGCAAAGCCTGCTCCCAGTGGAGGGACGGGTCTCTCCCTGGCTTCCGGGTGCTCACAGCTTCTCCCCCTTGGGATGAAAATACCACAGATCTCTCTCAGAGAGGGGCCTCATTCTCACGGGGGGGCTCCGGGGCCCTCTCCAGCATTCTGCAAGCTCTAGACCACCTGCCCACCAAGGTTCAGGGAAAAGGCTCACCGTGGGGTGAGTGGGAGGTCAAGTTCCCAGGGTCAGCTTCCCAGTGAATCATGCCCTTTGAGCCCCGCCCACCAGTAGTACAGCGACCTCACCCCCTCTCAGCCCTTCCCGGATGGATGCATGTCCCTCTGACCACAGGGCCTTTGCACAGGCGCTCTCTCTATGTACACTCTCTCTGCTTCTCTCTTCACCCCGATTAACTTGTTGAGATCCCCGCTAAACCACTTCTTCCACAGACGAGCCCTCGCTGGCCCCCTGCCCGGATCAGACGCCCCCATAAATGCTCCCCTAGGCCTGTGGAACAGCCTGTCAAACCACTTAGGCCTATTCGGTGTATAATTACTAAGGTCTGTCTCCCTGATGGACTGTGGGCCCCATGCGGGCCGGGATCACAGCGTATGGCTCTTCCGTCTATGCCGCAGAGGACACGAGATCAGGCCATGAAGGGCTGTCAGCCCGGTGCCTGCAGCAAGTGTGGAGCTCGGGAAATAGTAAGATGATGATGGTGATGATGATGATGACGACGACAGCTTCTCTGCTACAAGGAACAAGTCGACACCAGGAGAGAGAAGACGTTGCTTCGACATTGGGCTCTGTTCCTTCTGCTCGCCTCCCCCCGGCCACCCTCCACCAGGGAAGTTAAAATCTGCCACAAGGGGGTCCTGGCCTGGCTCAAGCGCTGGGGTCCTGGCCTGCCCGCGTGCTCCACCCCCACGAGGGGAAGTGCAGGGAGCTCCTGAGACACCAGCTGCCTCCCCAGTGACCAGGTAAGGAGCAAGGGAAGGAGGGGCTGGCATTTGTGGGAGCCTCCCGTGGGCACGGCATCCTGCAGAGAACTCTCCACCCTTCACTTCCTTTCTGTCTGGTCCCAAACTCTGAGAGGTAGTTCCAATCATGCCCCTATTATGGATGACAAAGCCCAGCCCAGAGAGGTGATGGGACTGGTCAAGGTCACACAGCCCCTAAGTGGCAGAGCAAACACTCAAGTCAGAGACCCTGGCACTGTCAAGCACATGTGTCACTGTGTGAAAACTCTAAAGCCAACCACATTTCCCGAAGGCCTGAAACTCTCCTCCAGGTCCGAGACCTCCCCAAACCCCCCCCTCCCCGGAGCCTCAGCTGGGGACACCGCTGCCAGCCGGCCTGGCTGGATCTCCCTGCCTGGCTCTGTTCTCCCCGCCGCCCCAGTCCTCGGTTTCCTGCCCCAGGTACACATAGGCAGGACCCGCCAGGGGCCCCATCCTGGGATGGAGATGGCTCACCAAAGAAATTATCTCCGAAACCCGGCCCTTCCCGGGAAACACCCTTCTGCTGCTGCGGGAAGAGCTGGGGAATCAAAGCTCATTTCCAGTTGTTTAGACTTAGCTCCTCAGTGACTCACCGTTTGGGCTCCCATGACCCAGGCCGGGAGCCAGGGGCTGTCAGGAGGTGCCCTCGTTAAAATCAAAAGGTAGTGGTGAGCAAAGGGGAGCCCCCTCTCTGGAGACCATGACTCACGGCTGCTGGGTGATCCCAGCCAGGTGCACTCGCCGCCCCCCCAAGTCTCGTCTAGGGGGGTGAGTTCCAGGAGGAGTCAGGAGCAGGAAATGGGAGAGGCACGAGGCAGGGCTGCAGGCGGGCTAGGTCAGTGTTCACCCGGCTTCACACTTGAGTTAAAAACCTTTCATCCCAAATCACTGGCGGTCGTCCTGCCACCCAACATCTCTTCCCTTCCGTGGGTGGCACCTGTCCAGGGCCTGTATCCCAATCCCGATCACTGTGTCACGGAACCTGCGTGGGGTGTGCGGTGTGAGACCCAGCCTCCGCACCACGTCAGCTCCCAAGGGCCAGCTCCCAGGGTCAGTCTCGGGTGGTGACATGACTTTTGCTTTCACGAGCGCTTTCCTCCATTAAAATAGAAAAAAAAATAAATAAAAAGTGAAAAGCAGATGCTAGGACCACACTGGTAGGAAAACAAATATAATCCGGGTTGGATGATAGTCATCCTGATTTTAAAGAAATGAAAACATCTTGGGAGCCCCTAAAAATAACACGCATGCTAGGCACCAGCCCTCCCGGAGGCACGAGGTAGGCCCTTTGAACTGCCTGCGCCCAAATCCTGGCTCTCCGTGGACTTAGGCGTGTGCCTCAGTTTGCCTCTCTGCAAAATGGGGATGATCAGAGCTGTGGTGTCGTGGGGCTGTTTGAAGGCTCCTTGAGATCTTGCCTGAGGAGGGCTTTCGGCACCATCCTGGGGCATAGTGAACACCCCAAGGGGGACAGCCGCCAGCTGCATTTAAGCTTCCCATCCTGCCAGGAAGGAGGCAAGGTGGGATGCCTTCCAGCCTCATAATGCAGACAGGAAAACCGAGGAGACGAGCAAGGCAAAGGACCTGCCTACAGCCATGGAATAAGTGGTGGAAGCAGGATCACAAGGCTGCTGCAGGTCGCGCAGCTCCCAGGTCCCCTGCGGGTGGAAGTGGCTGGTCCAGTTATCCCAGCTGCAGACCAGGAACAAGCAGGTGGCAGGAAGCCGCAGGCCAGGACGGGGGCATCCTCTTGCTTCCACTGCTGCCTGCTTGGACCCAGGGGTGTGGGCAGCAGCCAGCAAACAAGCCACTGTGAGCCCATGACTGGTGGGACTTTGAAATTTCTGACCACGACAGAGCTGGGGCCTCTCCTGGGCAACCCCCCCACCCGACCTGTGGCCGAGCTCTGAAGTCGGGCCTCCGTGTTCTGACCCGACCTGGGCCAGGGGCTACTGTCTCCCCACCACATCCCCTAAGAGAACATCAAAAGGATGGAAGTTTCCAGTCCATGCTGGAATGTGGGTTTTCCAGCTGACTCAGAGCCTATTTCTACGGCAGCCACACACTGCACCAGGGGATCCAGGGAGACAGTCACATCTGGGAGCATTTTCACTGCTTGTCAACAAGCAGGAACCTGCCCAGAAAAGAACAATGAAGAAAAATCCCGAAACTCAGCTGGCTGAGCTCCCAGCCTCCGACCTACTGGATCTTGGACAAATGGCCCTCCTGGATCTTGGACAAATGGCCCTCTGGGTCCCCAGGGTCCTGCCCCGCAGTCAGGCTGCTCCCCACACGCTCCCTCTGGGCAACACCGAGGCAGGGGTGGGAGACGGGGAGCAGGGCGCCGTGCTGCAGTAGCTGGCCGCATGAAAACCAACACACCTGGCCACGCGCACTTAAGTTTCTCAGCTTCTCTGGGCCTCAGTTGCTGCATCAGTAAAATGGGAATGAGGAAAAGAGGCCAAGAATGAAGAGCCCTTGGCACAGCCTCTCGCTCACAGCCCAGCCGGTGGTTTTTGGAAAGGGAGCGGGTGAAGGGAGAGGCCGGGAAAAGAGAGAGCCACACACTGGATCCTGCAAACCACCTGGAAACTAAGTCCACGGGGCCCCAGGCTGGCCCCTCCCCTGGCGACTTGACCAAAGGCCGGGAAGTGTAGTTGCATCACTGGGCTTTCAGGGGTTAATGATGGGGAGTGGACAGGGCCCAGTATTTAACTAACTGGGGAGGTGCCCTGAGATCAGAGCACCCCACTCACTTCCTTCTCCTGCAGCCCAGCTCCTCTGCCCCCTGCTCACCTCCCCCTCCCCCAGGATGAAGCCTCCCCCTCTCCTGACCTTCCTTTGCCTCCTGGGTAAGTGACCTATGTGACCTTCCCTCTTCCTCCTCCCCAGCTGGAAACCCAGAGCTCCCTGGAGGCCCCAGAGGGCCTGGACCCAGGTTCTAGGGAAGGTGTGGTGGGTCATGGCGAGGTCATGCCCGAGCCAGCACTGATGGGGGTTCGGGAGGCGGGGATGCAGGCTGGGTGGCCTGGGAGGGCACGGGAAAGGGGTCAGTGGGGACCCCAGATAGCACCCACGAGGCTCCTGCCACCTGTGCTCCACCCGCTGCTCCCCATTAGCCTCCATTTTTGGTCCTTACCTGCCCGGGGTGGGCAGCCCCCCCCCCCATTGCTGTAGCAGCAGGGTCTGGGGGCATCCGGGGAGCCCCAGGTGGTCATGAAGCCCACCCCCTGGCTTCTGGTGGGATCGGTGGGGACAGAGTGCTCTGGGGGCACCGAGCTGACGTCTGGGTTCTGAGGAGCAGTGGGGAGCAAGCGGGAGGGAGGGGAGCCGGGGGGAGGGCACTGCGTGCGTCGTCACGATGGGGTGAGCACTGAGGATCAGGGTGGGTGGACGTCGTGGGAATATTATTACTGCTTAGCATCGCTGTTATTGGGGGCCAGGTGCTTGGTGAGGTGGGGTTAACTGCACGGTCCAGGAGGGGAGGCGTCTGGCTCAGGTGTGAGGGGACCTGAGGGTGGGGCCCTGACGTCGCTGCCGGCCCTGCCCCCCCCACCCCGCAGTGGCCCCGGCTGGCGGGAACCTGGTGCAGTTTGGGGTGATGATCGAGCGGATGACGGGGAAGCCGGCGCTGCAGTACAACGACTACGGCTGCTACTGTGGCGTCGGGGGCTCCCACTGGCCCGTGGACCCCACCGACTGGTGAGCGGCCGGCCCAGCAGGGGGGCCCGGGGGCGGGGAGGGGCTGGGCCCCCGGCAGCCCCTGGCCCGGCGCAGCCGCTCACAGGCCCCTCCAGGTCGCCCATGACCCTTCCAGGTGTTGCCATGCCCACGACTGCTGCTACGGGCGTCTGGAGAAGCTGGGCTGCGAACCCAAGCTGGAAAGGTATCTCTTCTCCGCCAGCAGGCACAGCATCTTCTGCGGTACGTGAACGGCCCTGGGGTGCCCCAGACCCGGGGGCGGAGGGGGGGGTCCAGGCAGGAAGCCCTCCTGATGGTGGCCCCTGGTTCGTCATCAGGCCCGGCCCTGGGCTAGAGAGACGGGAAGGTGGGTCTTCCTCCGTCACCGAACCGTAGAGAGGACTGTCCATCCACCCAGACGCTCACGGGCACCCAAGGGCTCCTGCCCCAGCCCCGGGTGCTTCTCTCCACCAGGGGGGCCTCCCAGCTCCAGCCTCAGGGCAGAAGAGCCAAGGGGCAGAGCTGGAGCAGGCCCAGAGGAGCTGGACTCACGCGTCCTCTCCAGGGCGAGGTCCCCGAGCTGGAGCTGCCACTTGGGACAGCAGACCCTGTTCCCAAAGGCTGACTCCGCCCAGTGGGGCTGTCAGGCTGGACCTGTTTGCTCAGCTTTGCCAGATCCAAGGCCCCCTCGGACCCATCAGGTGTCCCCTGGTCCCTGGACCACGTGACAGTGTGGAGGCCTCCGCGCTGCCGGGCCCAGTGGAGAGAGCACCGAGCTTCTGCGCTGCAAAGGCAGGAGCAGCCTGGAGGGAGGGCAGGGCCGAGTGAGGCAGAAGGACCCAGGAGGGTCAGACAGCTCAGGTCTCTAAGGTCTGACCTGGGGGCGGGGCCGGGCCAGGACCAGAACCGCTAAAGGCAGACTGGACTCAGTCTCCAGCTCCTGCAGCCTCTATGGACTCAGCAAGGCGGCTTTGACAGGTAGTGAGCTCCCCGGCACTGGAGGTTTATACGTAGGAACAGGTCACCTGTCAGGGATGGCCGTGAGGGGATGACTGAGGACAGGTGTCCAGAGAATAGGGTCAGAGGCTCAGGGCTTCACCTTCTACCCACTGTGTGACCTTGGGCAAGAGAGGTAACCTCCCGAAAGCCTCTGTTTCTTCATCTCCCTCCCCCAGCTTAATCCAGGCGCTCTGCTGGCAGAGCAGATGGGAGCAGAACCCTGGTGGCAAGTGGAGGCTGACCTTTGAGGGGGAGCCCTGGGCATTTCCGTGACATGTATTCTTGGGAACAAGGAGGAGCCACCAGAGCCACTGAGGGCAGACAGAGGCCGTGGAGGGTTGGGGAGGCTCTGGGGCCCCGGCGCCCACAGAGCGGTGCCCGGCCGGGTGTGAGCCCACAAGCCAAGAGGGGGCCCTAAGATAAAGGCCAGAGAAATGGGCTCTGCCCCCCCGGGTGGAGGCAGGCCCAAGGCCCAAGCAGGCCCCAAGCTTCCTTCCCAACGGGCTCCGGCCGGGGTGCACGGGCCACCTGGGACTGAGCCGCCGTCATTTCCTAGTTGCCCTGTCACCTTGGTGGCTGCACTCTACCCCCAGCCACGTGTCACACAGGGAAGGGGCTGCCTGGAGGTGCCCCCGGCGCTGGAGCAGATGCCCTAGAGAACCAGCCGGTCTCGGGGCCGGCCAGAGGGCCGAGGGGCGTGCGTGGGCTCGGGAGACGAAGGGCCAACGGCTCCAGGCTTCCCAGCGCCCTGCCCCGGCTCCCACCCACACCCCAACGTCCCCCGTGGCACTGGGCTTCCAGCAGAATAGGACAGAGGCCCCCGAGGGCGGGAGGCCCGAGCCATAAGGTCCCTGACTCACCTTGTCCCCATCAGCTGGGAAAACCGCCTGCCAGCGTCAGACCTGCGAGTGTGACCGGAAGGCCACCCTCTGCTTCCGCCACCACCTGGGCACCTACAACCGCAACTTCGTCCGTTACCCCAACAAGCTGTGCAGCGGCCCCACGCCGCCCTGCTAGGGCCGGGCCCACCCGCCCCACACCCCGCCCCCAGCGGCCCTGGGCAACGCAGACACCAAAGGCCCTCCCTCCAGAAGGTTCCTTTCCCGCAAACCCATCCTTCCCCGAGAGCTCGTGGACTGCGGCCTGGACCATCGCTGGCCTCCCAGGCCGCACGCTGCCCCGAGGAAGAGCCAAGGGACCCTTCAGCACCCAGAAGATTCTATCACCCGGCCCTGAGATCTCAGCTCCCTCTTCTGAATAAGTAAATAAGGTTGTCCCATAATTCTAATATTCTCTGATTCTCAAACTCTACTATTATAGGATTTCATTAGTTTATGGTTTCATACACTCAGTTTTGTTTTTTTGTTTTTTTTTTTTTTTGAGCCTCTACCATGTGCCAGCCACGTGCTGAGCACTGGGAATACAGCAGGAACCCGTCTGACACGGTGGCCCCCGCCCTGTGTGTGATCCTAATATCCTCTCCTTTTCATTTCCCCTTATAGTAAGTTTCTGTGACTCTTTTTTTCTAACATTCTACAATCTTACGCAAGACAATAATGGCAATCTCCAGAAGGAATGTATCTGCCCATATGGTGGAATCTGAGAAGCATGAAAAATACCAACCTAAAAATATTGTCCCCACCATGTCATCGGGCCCCAAATCCCTCCCATTAGCAGCCTGGCTGAGTATGAAAAGAAGCTCTAGAATCATTTTATCCAAACCCCTCCTTTGATGGACAGGCGACGGCCAGGGGTCCGAGGGGGGAAGTTCTCCCCGAGGGGGATGTCCTCACTCCCAGCCCGTGTGCCTCTGTTTCTCCACGAGCTGGTATCAGCCAGTGATGCTCTGGTACGGCCAGGTGGACCCGACCCTCTGGCTGTCACCTTGGACAGCCCAGCGCTCTGAGAAGGTCCCCTGCGAGGGCGCCCAGGCTGGATCGGGCTCCTGACACAGGGAGGGGAAGAGAAACGATTTCAGCCTCCCAACGTTTGCCTCTGGGGACATGAAGAATTTGATGCACCAGAGGATTCCCTCCCCCCTCCAGCGCCCCACCGAGTGGGATGCAGCCTATCCTGGAAGCTGTGTACTTCCAGCAGATTCTACTAACCATGGACGTGGTATCTCCACCGTCTACAATAAGCTGGTAAAACGGGAAAAGGTGCTACGCGGGGAGGGGACAAAGCTCCCAGCAGACACGCAATAAACATTCACTCTCTTTGTCCTTTTCACGACTTGTGTGCAACTTTCAGGACTTTGAGGGCAGGAAAGAGCCGGAAGAAATCAAAGGGACGATCATCATAAACTTTGAAAGGTGAAGAGGTTCTGTGTTAGCATAAACCAAGGGGTGGGGGTGCGGGGGTCAGGTGTGCGCGCTCTGCCGCTGTGACTGATGCCAATCCTTGGGAAAGAGTCACCCACTGAAGACCAGGTCTTAAAGCACCTTAAAGCACGAGTGGGGCTGGGGAAGAGAGGGGGTGCGTTTGTGGGAACCGCGGTCCTGAGGCGCCCTCTGGTGTCTGTTTAGCTCAGGCTACGGGGGGAAGCCAAAATTCTGCTGAAACCTGGATTGGCCTTCATGGGGTGGGGGAAAGCAGCTTCTGGGCTAGTGAACTGGGTCCTTTGGCATTGTCGATAATAAATACGCGGAGAGGGGCCCCTGGGTGACGCAGTCGGTTAAGCGTCTGCCTTCAGCTGGAATCGTGAGCCCAGGGTCCTGGGATCGAGCCCCACGTCAGGCTCCTGGCTCAGCAGGGAGCCTGCTTCTCCCTCTCCCTCTGCCACTCCCCCCACCGCTTGCATTCTCTCTCACTTACCTCTCTGTGTCAAATAAATAAATGAAGTCTTTAAAAAAAAATATGCTGAGAAATAATCATGAAGCCCTTACGAACATCTTAGAGTGACAGGTGCCCCTGCATCAGTGAGCAGCACAGGAAAGGGGAAGGGACTTGGAGAGGGGTCCTGCGGTGAGCGTGATGGGTGTAAGGCAGCAAGGGCACCGGCACCTGCTCACCTGGCAGGTGCGCGGCCATCGGGCACTTAGGAACTAGACCTGGCCTGCAGCCTGTTCTCCCAGTGATCAATAAACGTTCGGTGAATGAATCAGTAGGTCTAAATTCCACAGATGTGTCTGTGGTTGCACACGCGTCATCGCCAGCTGCAGCACCAGACTTGTAGAAAGGACTAAAACATCCCCGAACCTGAGGTCACAGCTTCCAGGCCGAGACCCCTCCGCTCAGCCAGTCAGCAACAGTGCATCCGTCCCGGGCCTGCGGGTCCGTGTAGCCCGGGGTCACCGGGGGCATCATCTGGGAGCTTGTCAGAAATGCAGAGTCTCGGACCTGACCCCAGGCCCCCTGAGGCTGAGCCTGTGGGTGAATGAGACCCCCCCCCACATTAAAATCCAAAAAGCGCTGACAAGTGGCCCGAATTGGAACAATGACGCTCCCCTGGGAACCGTACCCACCTGCGCCTCATTAGGCCTTGGCTTTCACCAGGCACCGTTCTAAGTACTGTCGGCTTATTACTTCCCTGAGTGAACCCTGAAATGAATGAGGCCTGGGGCCCCAGCAGGGCTTACCTGAGCGGTCATGGGCTGCCTCTTCCCAACGTGGACCACGCGACTCGGATTGATTTGCTTTGTTCCCACCACCCCCTAACAAGCCACTAACGAAATGTTTGATTAAATACCTCGCTGAGTGATCAGAAATCAAATCACGTTGGAATTTCCAATTATGATTTCTTCGCGGACATCCGTCGGCTTCTTTGGGGTGCTTGGCAGCCTCACTGCTGGAGAACTGAACCCTGCATTCGTGTTCATTCTTTCTTGCAGTGAACTCGTATGCAGACTCCGCGGCCGGTCCTTGCTGAACGCTGCAGGTGGAGACACATCAGATGCGGCCAACCGGCCAACAGGCGCTACTTACTCTACACTAGTCAGTGCGTCCACAGAGCAAGACTAGACTATCAGGACCTCCATCCTGCAGCCTGTCCCCGTCCTGTCCACCGAGGCCAGCTTTATCTTCGCCCAGTTGGACTGTCGCTCCCTCCTCTGTTCCCGAACCGTCAGTAGCTCCCATTGTCCACTAACCCCTGGCATTCAAGCATGGTGCCATCTGCTTTTCCGGCCTCCTTGAGCCACCCATATATATTTCTTTATATGGTCCACACACACACACTGACCCTATCCCCCTGCCTTCCAGCCTTCACAGCTCTGTACGAAGCTGCCTTCGGCCTGGAAGCTTCCCTGTCCACATGTGAAAATCCACACACATTAAGTACATCTCAAATGCCCCCTTTTCCATACTTTGCCCGCTGAAGATTTCGCCCTCCTCTGAACTCTCAGGCAACGTGTTTATACCTTTCCTGGTCCACTTACCCCCATCACTGGGGTCCTTGTTGAGGGTTCTCATGTGTTAGAGGCAGATTGCTGTAGATTCCAAGCCTGCTACCAATCTGTGATCTTGGGCCAGTTATCTATTCCCTTGGGTGTAAAATGGGGCTAGAACCACCAGCCTCACGAGATGTTTGAATGGTTTAAGTGAGACAACACGTTCAGAGTGCCTGGAGCATTATGGAAGCTCTCTCTCTGCCAGGTCACTGGGTATTTTTGCTTCCCCTACTTCATCCATCACAGTACATGCAAGATAAGTAGCTGTTCAGTTGAATCCATGGACACATGATAATCGGAATTATTTTAGGGAAGTGGCATCATGCATATGATAAAGACTATGCTCATTTATTCAAGTAGCCCCTGGGCTCGCTACTCTGAGTGTTCATTTGTCTTAAGCAGACACACATTTGAAAATCATTGACCTTCAGTGCCCCGGGCTGATGTCCTGTGAAGGAAATGGGACAAAGCTGGCTGGAGAGAGCGTGCGCAGCACTGTTCCTGGAGGGCCGCTACCTGTGCTGAGTTCCAAAGTCAGGGCACATCCAGGGGTCAACTCCTGACACCGTGAAGCAGTCAGGAGGGGCGAAGTCTGCCTCGGCTCAGGGATTCGCTCAGCAGGCATTGGCCTTCTGGGAACAAAAGCCGCAGGACACGTTTGAAGAAGTTCCCGGTCTTTCCCCAAACTAATGGTATATCCCTAATAAACCTTGTCTTTAGCACATGGGACACCCCACTCTAGGGTTTCCTCCCTATGCCCGTCCAAATGTTGCTTCCTCCACCAAACTTTCCATGATTTCCCTCTGACTTTACAGCCCTCCTAGCAGTACTCCTACATGGTGTGTGTGTGTGTGTGTGTGTGTGTGTGTGTCCTCCTTCACTCCTGGAAACTTGGAGGATACCTCTATGCCCAGAAATAAGAACCCCTGGACCATGCAGGTTCAGTAAATGTTGGAAACAGAGTACCTTGGGGGACTACTAAGTCCCTCTGACACAGGCAGGTTCAGACAAGTTTCTCCAAGCCAGGAACGTGTTCCTTCTGCCAAGCCAGAACCTATGAAGTGGCAGGACTGGTCTCGGCCCCTTACAAACAAACAAGTTCTAAATCTTGATCCTTTACAACCAGACAGGTCCTCAGTCACTGAGTCACCACGATCTGAGCGCCCACTTTGTCCAGCGACCCGGCCGGAACGCACACTGGTGCAGAGCATCTATGACAAATTTTTATCATTATCTCAGGGCACACATACTTTCCGTGCATTGGAGGTAATGGCTTGTGGGGTGTCTAGTAAATGGGAGACTGTAAACCTAGGCTTCCAACCCAACTTTCTCCTAGGCCACCATGAAGTTACCAAAAAGGGACACAACAGCCACTTTCCCCTTATGTTATCTCGATCTTTGGCATCATATTGTCATTCACCCCAAGTAAGCACTGCTGGAGCCTGAAGGAAAATGTAGTCGTACTCTGTTCATCCCCTGCTTGGTCTGAGAATGCTTCTCGGCCCTCGCAGCCTCATCCTGTCTCACAGACAGGACCGTACAGGTCACCTGGGCCCCGGCAGGAAGCCCCCTGACCACTGCCCAACCTAGCAGGGTGCCCTGGCCCCCAGGGAATCGCTGCAGGGATGGAACTGAGGCCATGGGAGGTTTCCAGCTGAGGGAGCTCTGAAACTGGGACATCACTTTGGTTCCAGTAGGATCTTACAGGAAGATCACCCATTGGGTTATCAGGGTCCAAAACCCAGGCCTTGTGGGCTCAGGAATTGGACAGGATTCACACATCCAGGGATCCTTCAGTTGTGGACAGAGGTGAAAATCACACAAGGACACTGACCGAGGAGAAACGTCCTCACCAATAGCCACATCTTTCATCCAGGAGGTACTGGATACCTTCTGGTACTGTGGAGCCAATTCAAAGGCTGCTTGGGGACTATAAAATTAGAACAAGAGAGAGTGGGAGTCCCAAGGCCAAAATCCCAAGCACCCCACAAGCCGCAGTGAGACCGCACACCGGCCTGGACCTTGTGACCGGCCAGAGCCCTTGTGTGGGCTGGGCCCTGGGAGCACAAAGAACTCCCCACTGGCTGGTTTTCTGCGGCTGCCCTTCTCGCTGCCCTGTCCCCTTCTGAGGACCTCTCCCAGGTGTCTGCACTCTGCTCACAGCTGTCCATGTGTGGCTGGAGGGCTGTGCCTCCTCCTAGAATGGGGTCAAACCAACCCTGAGTTCTAGGAAAACTTCCAGGCGGCAACTGACAGACAGCTGCTCCACATCTAGACAACTCCAAATTCTCAGAGATGTTCCTAGTATCAGCAGAAATCTTTGGTGTTCTGTCTCGAGGGCACCTCTACCAGCGAGCCTGGTGGCAGCGCTCAGCTGTACCAAAGCTCCTCGGCTCCTCCACGCCCGGTGAGACCCCTCATGGCCACACCCTCCCGTCTCCCACACAAGGCCTCTAAAAAGACCACTTCCTGACATGCTCTCTCAGGCTCATGCACTCGAATGGCAGTCACACTGGCAAAAACAATGTGAAGCTTTGTCTTTAAACTAGAATTTATTGGTATACAAAACTCCATTTCATAGATAAAGTGGCACATCTTTGCAGCTTCTATTGCACCAAGTATGGAAGATTAAAAACACAAAAAAAAGAAACATTTGGTTTTGAAAACACTGCAAATAGCCAAGTACAGTACTTTGGTAAATAAAAAATAAAATGGTTCAGATGAACACAATCTGTGAAAGAAACAACTGAGAGGAAACGAACTATGGACGTCAGACAATGGTCACATTTCTCCCCGTCGAGCTCCAGCAATAAGGCAAGACTTGCTAAGTCTATGGATCGTGACCCCACGGAGGTCTTAAATATCTCCAGACTGAAGCTAGAACAAGCATAGTGCAATTAGAAAAAAGAGAAGGTTCCTGAGCCTGCAAAGGCCCGTGCTCTCCACAGACACACCTGCCCTCCTGCACAAGGGGTTCACGCCCATCTGTACTCCTATGTCCACAAGAGGAACACGCGGGGCTCAAGTCTAACTCCCGGCTCCTCCCTTCCTTCTCACTGAGCTCAGTGCTCCTGGAGGTTGCTGGAAGGGTGGCAGGGGAGGCCAAGGGCCCTTCCCGCCATGGAAAATGAACAAGGAGAGTGAGAAGATGTGGGCAGCCCACCAACCTTCTTCAGGTTTTGGTCAAGGGACCTGCCAGGGGATCAAACTGCAGGCTGAGGCTTCTGGCTGAGTTCTAATGACGGTCCCAGACGGCTGGTCACGGTGACCTGGGAGCTGCTGACATGCACAGGGGCGGAGGCGGACCTCAGATGTTTCGTCCAGGGGTCATCGCCCTCCCTGACGACCAGCACAGTGAGTGGCAGCAGTTCTGTGGCACGGGCCTGCCTTGCTGAAAATAAAGCCACTGTACAGAAGTTCATGCTTTTACCGAAACATTCTTTGTGATGGCAGCCCCTTCTCCAGCAGCTTTGCAAGGATGCTAACCATTTTAACCAAGCCAGAAAGTACTCCTAACCAGGAGAGAGAGACTAGGAAGCTTAGAAGATGTGTCTAAGGGCCTGAGGTCACCGGGAGTGAAACCCGGGGCCGGGGCAGGGCAGGGCAGCCCACAGGCCCAGCTCCTCACCGTGGGCTGGTCCCTGGGGTGCAGGCGGAGTGCCCCATGCTGTGCAAGCACTTTGTGACTGGGGTCACCACCTCCACTTCACACCAGTCACTCATGCCCCCTCTAATAGGGGACAGCGGGAGATGTCCCTCAACACGCCACCTAGAAGATCTTTGCTTCAACATCAGCGGAAAAATACAATTTGCTTTAGAGTCAGGAAAACACACCTTGTAAAAAAAAGTGCCATTGTTAAATCACCTCAGAACAACAGCCAGAAGGCCCCAGAGATTTAGCAGTGCCTGTTCTGAAAGCAGAGGTGAACGAACAGTGACTAGTGAAGACGACCCAACAGGAAAACAGCAGCAGACTCTGAATCTAGGCATTTGCTACAGACATACAGAGCCTTGAGGTAAAAAGGTAAAAAGGTGAAGAGCCACGTGTCTGCCCAAAATGGGGGTCAGAGAGGGTCCCAGAGGTGACCCATGGAGAGCAAGAGCTCCATTTTCATCCCTTCACTCAGGGTGACCGGTCGTCAGCATGGACTAGAAATGCCAGTTTCCAGTGACCGACCGCACGCTCGAGCTGACCACTTCAGAGGTAAACTGACAGCATTCTGTGTTGACCTGGTAAAACCCAGGCAGAGTCTAGAGTTTCTCAGAATGAGAGAAATTGCACACTGACAACAGGGCCTCACCAGCAGGACGGTGCAGTGCCCAAGTCCATCAGATGCCCACCTACTCAACATGCAAGCGGCCCTCCCCCACGTCGCACACCCCTGCCCCCAGGACCGCATCACTTCACTCTGTACACCCCCGGGAGCCAGGGCAGCACGCTACCCATGACTTGTTCGAAGGTTCCCGGGATGCCCACTCGAGCCGCCCCTCAGGGGAGACCCCAATTCACCAGCCCTCGGGATCAAAATAGATTTGCAAGTGTTTGCAGAGGTTATAAAAGAAACTACAGACAACAACCTCAGCCGATGTTCAAGATCCTTCTCTCTGCCACAATCCCTCCACTGGGCTCTGCTCCTAAAAAATGTGTGCACACTACTAAAAAACTAAATATATATATGTGTTCTCTCTCTCTACTATCTCCCGATGGCAACTGTGTTATTTAGAAGGTTCTACGTTGTTTTACTACATCTACCTCTCTAATACAAAGCTGTTGCCACTAAAATTTTATTTATTTTGACCTTTAAAAAATCTTGTTTTAAAATCCATAAAACCTTTATATACAGTTTATAAGACTACTAAGCAGCTACAGACCACAGCCCCATCCCCTTTCTCCTGACCTCACAAAAAGCTACCGAGACAATTCCATGTAACATAAACCTCTAATGGTCATGACACAGCACAGAAGCACCTCCTAACAGGGAGTGCACGTAAGACTATGGTACGGACACTAGTCACTGACAGTAGTCATCCCAGAACCACACACACGGGACCTCCGTGCTAGCTGCCAATAAAGTAATTTCCAAGTGTCTACAAGGCAACTAAGTATATGTCTCCCATCTAACTCATACTTCAGTGAGACAGAGGCAGTGAAATCTAAATTCACACCCTTAAGCAGAAGAGATCATGAAGTTGGGTACACGTATCCCATTCCTAATATTTATCATATTAAATGCAGACCAATTTTAACTGGAAAACTATGAAATGATAATAAGAGAAAATTACCGAAGCCATATGATTAGTTTTTAAAACCACTATTATTTTACCTCAGAAATGTTGAACTCTATTATCAGAATTTGCTCATTTGTTAATAAATGTGCCCAATATTCTTTAATAACTTTTTAGCAGCTTCTAGTTAAACCTTTAAATCCCAACAGGCCCAAGACCACCTTAATCAACCACTTAAATAAAGCAAGTCTACTGCTCCTGACAAGGGGTACCCCTATGCTATTTTGGACTCCAAATTCTGCTGAGTTTCTGGCACACAATCCTGACCTACCCAAGAGGATCTGGTCACCTGCACTCTCACGCTACCAGACAGACAAGAAAGAGTATCTGCTCAGGAAAGATCGGCCACAGTCAGGAAAGTGTCCAGAGGAGAAAGCCAAGAGAACGATCAACCTCGAGCCCTAGATCTCACTCCCTTAGACACAATAAGGCAATGGAGATTCTGCCCCTGCAGGGACTGATTCCTACAGCCTCAGACTCAGGACTCCACAACGTGCAAAGGAAACATACTCCGCACTTTCCAAATCTGCTAACATTACAAAGCACTATACCAGGAAGAAGCCCAAACTGCAATGGCCTGAGAGCAGCTTCAAGAAACCAGAAAAAAGTCACTGAAGTCAACGAACAAAAAATTAAAACACGTCATTAAAACTAAAGAAAGCAAATCATCTGCTGATAAGAGCAATTCAATGAATCCAGGGCCAGCCCAGATAATGATTCACCCATTCTCTCAACACTTCTTTATGCTTCTTCCTTCCCCTTAGAACTGTTATAATTCTGAAATCTGAGATGGAGAACTAACTAATTTACCTTTTGATTCAGCAGATTTTATTTGTCCAAGTACTGGATCCCCAAAAGGCCAAGACTGTCCATGACTGTCCACTTCATACATTCCAGGTTCAAAGTCCACACCCACTGATCAGTCTTAGGACTGACTTCTCTCCAACTCCCAAATCCGTGTTAGAATTGTGGAGTCACACAGCCTCTGCCCTGGTGGTCTAACCTAAGTCGCTGACAACTGCTAGAGTGCACAAGACTTTTTCCAACATCAAAATCCCAGATAGGGCTGGAACAGAAAGAAAGAAATGCAGCATTTTATGGGATTCCATTTTCACAACAGTAAGAAAACTGAGCAACAGGTCAAACTACTTCTCTGAAGGCATCTAAGTCTCGAACAGCAAGGAAGAAAACACAATTACTTAAAACATGAACCTGAAAAGCCTTAGATATTCCTCTGCCCCTACAGCATCAAGTAACTCTTTAGACACTCCCTGTACAAAGACTCAGGAATCTCTTCATTTCTCCCTTTACAACTAGAGGTTCTGCTCTCACACGATCAGAATTACATCATAAGCAGTAACATACTACCTTCTCTGTGTCAAGAAACCAGTACCAAAATCTCAACAACACTACCGATTTTCCAGCAAAGTCCAGGCCTAATTAACAGTCGTCAGGCATATTTATCATATGGCTTGAGCACAGGCAAACCTCACAGCACCTGCATCCCATCTGAAATAGCATCAGAATCAGGAAGGAGAAAAACGTAGGTGTTGAATTTCCACTCTGACTACAGGCCACAACCCCCATATCCTATTATTTTGGGAAAAATACTTCCTGAATTAATTTCTGATTAACTTGAATTCGTAGAAAATTAAATCTAAACATGTTCCTGAGTTGGAGACCGTTTATAAACTATCCTGTATGTGAATATCTGCTTGAAAGTCAAAGAGAAACAAAGGAAACTTGACATTCTGAATTTCTAGCAATTAATCTAAACTACTTCGTGAACAATTACAGCAAAACTCACCCCAAGTGTTACAGAAAAATCCAAGGGTCACTGAACTGATTTTCAGGACAAATAAAACCACACTTAAAAGGTTTTGCCTGAACTATCCAACCCTAGAACTCAATATTTTAATTACAGAACATGAATGGCTTCAGTGAACTTTCATAAAATAAAACACATCACTAACAAAAGTCTGAGCAAAACAGAGGCAGCTTGAAGTAGACTAACTCAGTGTGTGAGCTTGAGTGTGAGTTTTGTGGGTTGTGTGTCTTTGGGGAGAGGACGGCCTCACTGGAGAGCCTAGTACACAGCGCTCCATTTTCCACTGGCTTCGTGCAGCTCCCAAAAGGCCAGAGAGTCAGATGTTGAGAGCAGCAAAGGTCTTCACCAAGGTGACCTGCGTGTTGGCCTCCGCTTCACTGCGGCTGCTGTCCCTATGGCCACTCCGGCTCTCCAGGGCTTTGTGGCGGTGCCTCTCCTCCTGTCGCTTCTTTTTCTCCAGGCGCTGCTGCTCCCGCCTCTGTTTGTTGGTGACCTGGAAAAGAAGGCTGCGGGGTGAGCTGTTGGCACAGGGGACTCAGATGCTGCCTGCTGAAGGGAGCTGCAGGGCTAATGGTTACCAGGGGCACAGACTGCCTCTCAGCAAGAACAGAGAAAAGCCACCTAACAGACCAGAAGTGGTGATTTCCCACCATGGCTCAAATTTACACTTACGTTTCTATCCCCTTGCTGAGCTAGTAAATGAAATCAATTCATTCTCCTCATAATCCAATACACAATGACCTGAGAAACATTAACCCTGGTTCTGCAAGAGATAATGCTCCAACATGCCACAGGACACCTTTCTCTACATAATTTAATGCCCCAGGTAATCCTAACAAAATCCTCAGAAGCTTATTGCATCTTTACCTCTGCCTGTGGCTTTTTACATTATGCTGCATGTTGGGCTTAGAACTGCTTGGTGAAAGTCTTTAAAATGAATTCCAAAGTCAGTAAAAAGAATGGTGTCATATACCTACTTGCAGGAGTCAGGGGCAGGGAGGGAGACAGATAACCCTTCTGGGAACCATCTGACAATTTACCAAAAAGCCTTAAAAAGATTCAAATATCCATACCCTTTAATTTGTCCATTCCTCTTCTGGGACTCTAGCCACAAAAAAAAAAATAGTAACAACAATGCAAAATACAAAGATTCATACACAAAGTTTCTCAATGGAGATGACTTATGGGGATTGTGTAACAGATTAACACCGAAGCACCCAGACACACAGTGACACTGAGCAGGAAAGGGAGGCTGTGTGTGTGTACATAGAGGAGGATTTCAGGGCATAGTTCTATTCAGCACCGCACATAGCAAAACAGACAAGCAAGGACCTCCTTCTGCTTCTTGACATCCCCATATGCACTCTCGTATTTTTTTCTACAGTAACTTCTTTTTAGAACTCAGGAAAAAAAGAGGCACTAATATGAGCTCCAAGTTCCCCACCACTGCCAGTGAATTACAGCAGCCCACCTTTCATACCTTTGGGAGCTGGTTTTTATTTGCTTTGTTTTCTTCACTAGGGCTGGCCCGCTCCTTATTGTTTTCAGTTCTGCCTTCATTTACACCCTGATTTCCAAAGAGTCGGGTGCCACTGCCACCCTCCTCCCATAAAGGGCCACATTGCTTCAGAACTCGGCCGCCGGACTCAAGGTTCTCCTCTGTATCTTCCAAAGAAAGGTATTTAATTAAAATTGAGAATGTAACAACACACACTGTTAAGTGACTCCAATATCACCTGTCATGTGGAGAACAAGTTTCCTTGAAGCAAAACTCTAACACCCAGACCATACAGTAGGGAACCTAGTGGGGAAATAACCAGTAGTATCTGGAAGATAAATTTAAAAATAACCTGCTGACCAGCCTAATCATCAGCTTCCCACCTACAGAGTGTTTTTATTAAACTATTTTTTAACATGTATTTTTAGGAGGAAATCCTTCATTTGCACCTAAAGCCCAGAAAGGAAACAGGCTTCAAACCTGTACTGCCCAAAACAGCAGCTACCAGCCACATGTGGCCATTTAAGTTAAAATTAATTAGTTAAATGATATTTAAACTTTAGTTCCTTACTCACTGAGCCACACATGTCCAATACACACTATACTGAATGACAGAGACACTAGACAGTGGTGTTTTACTGTCACAAAGACCGAGTCCCTGACAGCTTTCTAAGAAAGCACAGCAAAAATATAAAGAGGATAATAAAATACTCAAACACACAGAAAACTATAATGCCAGGAACAGTATCTGACACATACTGGCAATATGTATTTTGTATGTGGCAATACTGTACCATTTTAATAAGTAACTTGTAAAAACAGTTAAGACTCTACATCTTTTTTCCCATCTCCTGAGGCACAGAATTTAACCCAATTCAAGTAAAAAAAAATCCGGGATGCCTGGGTGGCTCAGGGGTTGAGCGTCTGCCTTTGGCTCAGGGTCTGATCCCGGGATCCAGGTTCGAGTCCCATATCAGGCTCCTTGCAGGAGGCCTGCTCCCTCTGCCTGTGCGTGTGTCATGAATAAATAAATAAAAATCTTAAAAAAAAAAAAAAGTTTAAAAAAATCTTGATTTATCACCAGCTGATAGATGTTAGTATCTAAATATTTCCATTAGAAAAATAAGTTATTTCTCTCTCTATTCTATTTCAGTTATCATTTTGGTTTTCTAAGGGATTTTTCTTTTGAAAAGAATAAAGTCTTCCCTGACACTCTCCATCCCTCCAAGACTGGTTAGGTGGCCTATCCATCCATTTCCCCAGTTCCCTATACCCTCAACTCCAGTAGGTATTATTATACCAGTTTATTATCTCCCCTCTGCCCCCCTCAACTCCAGATTATCTTCTCCCTAAGGCAGGGCTAGGATCTCATACAACATGCCCACATGCAGAAAGTGATAAATGACAGTGTAATCACTACCTATGCCTTGATTAAAAACAAATGTTTGGAGAATCACCAATACAACCATTTTGAAAGCTTATAAATATCAATCATGGACTTACTATTTCTTTTCCCCTGGTTCATCTGAAGCATGGCAATTATTGCAGATTCAATATTATAATTTTCAGCTTCCAGGTTCTGGACTATCAAATTAAAATCCTATCCAAGAAACAAAGGAACACTTCAAGACTGGGTATACTCTTCTACCTGCCTCTACGTCAACAGCCTGATACACAAGAAGAGGTAACAGTGAGAACTGAGGCATGGTTTCAAGACCTTTTCCATTTAGAAAATGTCTTAATTTTCAATAAGGCTGGTCATCTGAAATAACTAACCATTTAATATAAATGAATTCCTTTACAAGACTGCACTTTTACTAGGGTAAATGTTTAGCTAGTCAGGAAAAAAAATTAAAAATAAAAAAATAAACCCCACATACTTCTTAGGATTTTGAGCAGCACTGGGTAAAGTCTAACAAACAAGAGATAAATGAATAAACAGCTCTCATTTAAGTCTTCTAATCAAACCACAGACATCATGAACCTATTCTGGCCCACTGGGTGTGAGCAGCTAGACTGGTACTATGAAACTGGCAGGTAAACTAGGGATAGCAACAGTTGTTCATCCACTGTCATTACTACAGGACAGAAATACTCACTGAACAACCAGTTGCATTGCAAACTTTCTGGACAGCATCTTCTACTTCATCTCTCAGGTCATCTTCAAAGTCAATGCCCTTCGTCTTGATCTTTTCCCTTTTATTGGATTCATCTTGATGAAGCATCTGAAACTAAAGGAAATATAAAGAGTAATAATCATGGAACATACAAATTATGTTCAGCATCTTCAACACAAGAAGACATTCAAATTTCAAAATTATTCTAATATGTATTTATGTGGAAAAGATTCCAGGAACAATCTTAAGGACTAGTAATGACTAGGCTAAATTTCATCCAGACATGGAGATTCCAAAACCACAACAGAAGTATGAAAAAGAAAGAATCAAGAAATAGGATAAACTGTAAGAATAGCATTAGCATTCCTATGTAGTTCCTAGATACCAACATTCTGCAATGACCACTGACTTGAAGCAGCACACATTTGTGTCAGCTGATTTCTAGAGCTGGGAGCTTAGTAACAGAAGCTCACCCAGTGACTTCTGCAGCAAGACAAGATGTCTTGAAGAAGCATTCATACATCTCTCATCTGGGTCCCTAGGCCCTACCTGACTATCAGCAAGCTTCAGTGTGCTGAAGCTCCTGTCCCGGCTGGACAGTCTCAGGTGAGTATGACTCATCTAACCTCACCTGACGTCATCTAACCACATGCATACCACCACATGCAAGGGAACCTGGCCATCCAAATTCTAAAAACACAAAGAACAGTTCACATGGTATCCATAAGGCCTTTCCCAACCTAAGCTTATTAAGAATAGCTAAAATCATCCTTCTGGGGCTGATCAGCCACCTTCTCCCTTCCTTTCCCACTAACATGGGTAGATGGAAAATAGGCAAGGACAAATTCCTATTCATTTGCATGCAAAAGTATAAGCGGAATCCAGCAGTGTACAGTCCATTCCTTACAATCAAAGCCATCCATTATAAAATTATACCCAAACAACCTGGCCATGTGTATCAAGTCTTTAAAATTTATCCAAAGGAAATAATGTCAAATCATGTCAACTATAGAAAGGATTCATGTAAAAGTGCTCACCACAGCGCTTCTAATAGTGGTGAATACCTGCAAACAACCTGAGTATTTCACGGTGTGTGGATGGTTAAATAACCATGGAAAATCCACACAATGATGCTTCATTTCCATTAAAGTAAGGAGCTCAATAAACATTTTCACTACCATTATTATTTAACAATGTTTTGGAGGTAACAGCCGATGCAACTGGCCCTCCTGGCCCCCAAAAAACAAAAGTATGAAACTGAAAAGGAAGAAGAAAGATTACCATTATTTGTAGATGATATAATTCTACACCTAAAAAAAAAAAAAAAAAAAAAAAAAAAAAAAAAAAAAAACAAGAGAATCAACCAAAAATCTACCACAAACAAAAAGGATTCTGGCAAATCATATACAAGAATCTAGTATACAAAATATATAAAGAACTCTCATAATGGAACAACAAAAGCACAAATACCACAATTAAAACATGGGCAAAAGACTTGAACAGACATTTCTCCAAAGACATACAAATGGCCAACAAACACATGAAAAGATGTTCAACATCATTAGTCATTAAAGAAATGCAAATCAAAACCATGAGATTACACTTCATACCTAGTAGGATACCCATAATTTTAAAAAGATGGAAGGAAAAAATACCAAGTGTTGGTAAGAGTGTGAAGAAAGTGGAACCCTGAATACAGTGCTGGTGGCAATGTCAGATGGTACAGCTACTATGGAAAACAATGTGGCAGTTCCTCAAGAAGTTAATAAACACATGACCTAGCAATTCTACTCCTGGGTACGTATCCAGAAGACTGAAGAAAGGGACCTTAATACTACACCCAAATATTCATAACTGCACTATTCACAAGAGCCTAAAGTGGAAATGACCCAAATGCTTATCAAGAGATGAAAGGATGATGGAATGGACTCTATCCACACTATGGAATAGGATTCACTCTTAGAACGGAATGAAATACGGACACCTGCTTCAACATGGACGACCCTTGAAAACATGATGCTAAGTGACATAAGCTAGTCACAAAAGCTCACATACTATATGATCCCATTTATGGAAAATATCCAGAACTGGCAAATCCACACAGACATAAAGCAGACTGGTGGCAGCTCAGGGAGAAAAGGAATGGGGAGTGACTGCTTTATTGGCACGTGGTTTCCTACTGGGTAAGGAAAATGTTCTGGAACTGGATGGAGGAAGGAGCTGCACAGCTTTGTGGGTGTACGCAGTGACAGTACATCGTACATTTTAAAATTATGTGGGTGGCACCTGGGTGGCTCAGTCGATTAAAGGTCTGACTTTTGATCTCAGGTCTTGATCTCAGGCTCCTGAGTTCAAGCCCTGCAATGGGCTCTATGCTGAGCATGGAGCCTACTTAAATATATATATTTAATTAATTTATTTATATTTAATTTAATTTATATATATATATATATATATATAGTTAATTTTATGTTACATGAATTTTACCTGAATTTATTTTTTTTAAAGATTTTATTTACTTATTCATGAGACACACAGAGAGAGAGAGGCAGAGACAGGCAGAGGGAGAAACAGGCTCTATGCAGGGAGCCCGATGTGGGACTCAATTCCAGGACTCCAGGATCACGCTCTGGGCCAAAGGCAGGTGCTAAACCGCTGAGCCACCCAGGCATCCCAATTTTACCTGAATTAAAAAAAAAAAAGAATTCTGCAGGATAGCTGGGCGTGCACAAAATTAACATTTTATTAACTCTCATATACACAAATGATAAGCAGCTAGGAAATAAAAAGGAAAGATTCTTTCCTTACAATAGAAACAAAAACACAAAACACCTAAGAACACACTCTGCAAAAAATGGGCAAGATCCATAGGAAGCAAATGCTCCTCAGATCACCAAAAAAGTCAATTAAACAAAACAAAACAAAAAAGGCTTATCAGTCTCTTGGCTAGGAAGATTCAACATCATAAAGATGTCACTTTTTCCTTAAGTTAATCTATCCATTTAATGAGATCCCAATAAAAACAAAATCAAGAGGACTTCCTTTTAACTTGACAACCTTATTCTAATATCTATACATAACACACAAGAAAAGGAAGAATATGCAGGAAATTATAAAGAAAGAAAAGTAATGATAAGTGAAAAATTCTCCAGATTTTTTTTCAAGATTTCACTTCTTTGAGACACACACACACACACAGAGGGAGAAGCAAATTCCCAGCCGAACAGGGAGCCCGATGCGGGGAGCCTGACGTGGGACTCGATCCCAGGATCCAGATCACCACCTGAGCTGAAGGCAGATGCTTAACTAACTGAGCCACCAGGTGTAAATCTCTATCAGATTTTAAAATATGCTCTTAATCAAAACAACAAACACATTAACACATGAACAGAGAAACCAGTGAAATAGAACCAACATCTAGAAATAGACCCAACTACATATGGGAATTTTATATGCAAAAAAAGTGGTATTTTAAATCAGTGGAGAAGATATGTAATAATTAAATGGCTTGGATACAACTAGGTAAGTAACCACAAGGAAAAATATAAAGTTGGATCCATACACTCACATACTTATGGGAATATAAATTCCAAAGAGGTACAAGATACATAATTTTCTTTGAAAAAAACAAAACCACAAAAGTGGTTTTTTCTTTGAAAAAAAGCAAAACCGCATAAACTATAGGAGAATTCTTTTTAACCTCAGAGTATGAAAGACCTTCCTAATTATGACCCAAAACTCAGAAGACATATGTAAAAAAATAAATAATAAAATAAAATAAAATAAATAAAATTTAAAAACCTGATATTTACCCTCATAAAAACCTAAAACACCACAGCAAAGATTGTTGGAGAAGGAATAAAAAGACAAATGGACAGACTGCAAAAAAATATTGGCAGATCCTACCACAGACAGGGCTTAATATGTAAAGGCTCCTGAAAAATCACTTAAGAAAACAAACAAGGGCAGCCCCAGTGGCTTAGCAGTTTAGTGCCACCTTCAGCCCAGGGCGTGGTCCTGGAGACCTGGGATCCAGTCCCAAGTTGTGCTCCTTGCATGGAGCCTGCTTCTTCCTCTGCCTGTGTGTGTCTCTGTCTCTCTATCTCTATCTCTCTGTCATGAATGAATGAATGAATGAATGAATGAATAAAAGAAATCTTTAAAAAAAAAAGGGTAAAGAAAATGAACACAGCTCACAAAGAAAGGAAATACAAATAGGTTGTAAACCCAGGAAAAGATGCATACACTCACTAATAAGAAAACCACAAATTAAAACCGTTAAGGAAACAATCTTTCCACAGCACTGACAAAGGTTGGAAAATGTGGCGCCACGCTGCACCAGCAAAGATGCAGGAAGAGATGTGTGACAAGAGTGGGAGTGCAAACCGGTAAAGCCTCCACAGACAGCAGTTTGGCAATACCTGTCACAATTATAGATGCACATGTCCTTTGATGCAGGAAGGACTTTCTAGGAATCCATCCCACAGGCCCACTCGCACAAGTGTGAGAACATGTGTATATATAAGGGCACCACATGTTGTTTCTAAAAGCAAAAGCATGAAAATGGCCTCAAAGTTCATCAGGGAGACTGGTCAAACACATTATAACACTACGTAGCCTTACAGACCGCCATGAGCAAAACTCCAGGCTAGGAGCAATGTGAAAGGCATAGTAGACAAGAGTGCATGCAGGATGCTACAACCGGGGACAGGCAGTGTGTAAAGACAGCAAAAGTGGAATACACATGCAGACACGCACACATCGGCTTGAGATGGGAAGTATCCCCAGGAGATTTTATGGCATGCTGATAATACTGGTTGCATTCAGGCAGGGGAACAAGGTTGGAAGAGCAATTTCATTTTATTTTTGAAATTATAAAGAAAGTTTATAATAAAGTTAGAAGAGGCTCATGAAATCATGTTAGCAGAACACAGCAGGAAACACAGCTACATAAGAATCAAACGATAACAAAAACTGTGGTTGACTCTGTGTAATTTTTATTTTCTCCCCTTTTTCTGTGCTTTCTGAACTTCAGATATGAAGCATGGATTAATTTTAAAACACAGAAGTAATTTCAGAATTTTATATAAATTCTATTCATGCAATCAGTCATCAGCTATTCGGAAGAGCAAAAGAATGACAATTTTATCTATCATTGAGGTTAATAAAAGTATTTTCAAAATCAAGCCTACAGATTCTTAAAGACAACTTTCCCTAAAAATATCACTGGTTTGGGGGCACCTGGGCAGCTCAGCAACTCTTGCTTTTGGCGCATGCTATGATCTCAGGGTCGTGGGATCAAGCCCTGCATAGGGCTCCACACTCAGCGGGGTATTGGTTTTAGATTCTTTCCCTACTGCTCCCTCTGCCCTTTCCCCCACTCACACATGAGCTCATGCTCTCTAATAAATAAATAAAATCTTTAAAAAAAAAAAAATCACTAGTTTTTAGCTCCAGGGCATACAGCTCTTGACCTGGTTCCTCCAGGGCTGAAAAGGGAAGAAAATAGGGGCCTCACTCACATCAGTCTGGAGGTGTGCGGGGGCTTCCGAGTTGTCATTGAGCCTCCGAACGCTGTCATAGTGCTCTCCGCACCGATATGCAATATGTAACTCCCGCACACTGCTTTTCTCCGTGCCACGAATCTGCAGGCAAAAGAAGGGAAGACAGATGCCAGCGAGGATCTGGACAGTGTCAACTGAGGGAGGGAAATGCCCCCTGAGTTGTCCGGGAAGCCCAGTCAGCAGGCTCTATGAAGACACGAATTTAGGAGAGGCCTGGATGTGCCAGAGGGCTGGGCCAGAAGAACAGGTATTGGACAAGCATCTGCTACGAGATTTGGTGCTACACACCTGGACTCTGGGCCCTGTTTTTAGCCTCTGATTTAATTTGTGGGGAAAAAAATAAAGACTTTCTCTTAAAAAAAAAAAAAAATGCTTAGGCAACTTCTGAATTCTTTCTCCCACCCATGTTATGTATGCTTCAATATGCTTAACATGTAACTATACAGAAATTCATCCACATGAAAACACATAGTCAAAAGCTGGGACAGACAGACAAGGAAGTTAAAGAAGCTTATGTTTCAGAGGCATCTGCACCCCTCAGCCCCTCTACACCCAGACCCTTTCTAGGATGGAAGGCCCAGGGCCAGAGGCAGATTTGTTCAGCTTGAATCTCAAACAACTTGCGGCCCTCTTTCAGAAAAAGAATACAAAATTACAAATATTAAATTGCTGGAACCCCTCCCAAGACCTTGAAAGGCGACTATAAAAATGGGGGACCTGACACTCATGTTTTACTGGCTTCACAGTAAACCCACTCATCATTAAAACAAAAATGGCATTTTCCATCAACTACATACTAAGAAACATTAACAAGAACAAACTCAAAAATCTCCCACTTATACCAATTTCAAAACAATATTAGACAGTACTACCACAGTACACAACTCTGAAGGCACTGCTCCCAAGGTAGTCTATGTGAATGGTACCCACGGAGCACAGCCCAACAAGAATGGTGTCCCCTGGAGTCGAGCCGTACAGAAGCCCTAATGGCCAGCCTGGGTTTGCCCCTAAGAAACCACCACCTCCACAGAAACTCTGAAGCAATTCCCAATCTCTGCCTTTAAAAGCCCAGTAACTGTTTCTTTGTTACAGCTCCAAAACATCAGCACCTCCTTCTTGTTTCTACTCAAAGTCCTAGGAAGATACTGCCCTTATAATTCAAACAGTATCTGCTCTAAAGACACAGCAAAAGCCATGGAACAGGCAGGAACCAAGCAAGTCTAGCGGTCAGAACCACAGAAATTTCCTCCAGGTAGAATGCTTAGGTCTCAAAGTACAGAGAGTCTGGTTTTGACACATAATAGAGCGAGTACCATTTACCTCCCAGGAAGAGTACTAGAAAAGGAAAACTAGAATCAATTAGAAAACTAGTTGATTAGAATCTTTGAATGACATTATCCCTAAAGCACGCACTTATTTAAATAATAGTACTATATACACATTACGAATAGGAAAAAAAAAAAAAGCCTGGAAAAATAGTCACCAAATTGTTAACTGTGATGTTACAGGGAAAGAGATTACAGGGAACTTTTACTTTCTACGCTACAGGAGTCTACACTATTCACAGAAGCATATACTCCATGCGTAACCAGGAAACGATGCAGGTTTCAGTATCCCCATGTTGCTAGTGCAAGCCTACTCATTATTCATGCAAGAGCTCTTACCCAAAACAGTAGCAACCAATGTAGTTTCAATTCTTAAATTTTAGAAAATGCTTCAATGGGGAGTGGGAAGATGGAGGAGATCCAGTGCACAGTTCCATTGTACAGGAAGTATATTTATTTTAAAAACATATACTTTCAATGTTTTGCAATGCATGAAAAAACACTACAGAAATGTATTTGGGAAAAAAAAATTTAACTATGAAGAAATTATCTTCCACAACTACCTAGATAACCAAAAAACCTTAAACAACAGTTATGGGGGCCCTTAGATGGCTCAGACAGTTAAGCATCCAACTCTTGATTTCAGCTCAGGTTGTAATCTCAGGGTTGTGGGATCGAACCCTGCATTCAGTGCAGAGTCTGTTTGTCCCTCTCCCTCTGCTCCTTCCCCACAGTCTTTCTCTTTCTCTCAAATAATTAAATAAAATCTGTAAAAAAAAATAATTATCAGTGGAGGGAAAGGCAGGCTGTGGTTACTAAGTTGGCACAAAATATTTCTCTTCAAGAATAGGGTCATTATGCTATATATTCAAATGATCGCGATGACTTCTGCTAAACAATAAAACATTAATGACAAAAAATTGGGACAATGACAAATTGGCTCTAAGAACATCCCTAGAAAGAGAGTATCTCACAAAATATTAGTGTTCTCTAGTGTCAGTACATCTGACAACACTGCCCCAAAAAACAACACACATACAATCACTGTCTCCCTATATCTTGCACCAACCCACAGAGTATCTAATTTATTCTGTTGTAATATAATTTTGTTAAAGGATATTATGATAGGTGCAAAAGACTGTATACTTCCATTTATATGAACATTCTGAAAAGGCAAAACTGTTAAGAGATAAATCATACATTATATTAGTGGTTACAAGAAACTAGGGATGGGGAGAGGGAACTGTGACACAAAGGGGCATGAGGTGACTTTTTGTAGTAGTGGAAATATTCTGTGTGTTGACAGCGGTGGTAGTTATGTGACGGACAAAAACACAGAAGTTTATAAGGGTGAATTTTACTATCTGCAAATTGTCTCTATAAACTTTACTTTTAATGAGCAAAGGCTAGAAATAAACAATTTACAAAGGAATATTATATGCAGGTGGTATATTTAAAAATGAGGGAAAAGGGGGCACCTGGGTGGCTCAGTGGTTGAGCATCTGCCTTTGGCTCAGGTCGTGATTCCAGGATCCTGAGATCGAGTCTCACATCAGGCTCTCTGCATAGTGCCTGCTCCTCCCTCTACGTATGTTTCTGCCTCTGTATCTGTGTCTCTCATGAATAAATCAATAAAATCTTTTTTAAAAAAATGAAAAGTCATCATTGCCTTTATGATAACAGAAATACATAAGTATCTACACATATACATGGATGTGTCTACATATGTGTAGATGTGCTTCAAGTATGTAAGAAACCACTTACATGTGATTTACAAGTGATACATCCCTTCCCGGTTGTGTATGAATGTTTCTAGCTAACAGTATATGTGAATGCCAGGAATGGCATAACTAAAATGTTAACAGTAATAATCTGTGGGCAATGAGACTCTGGGTGATTTTTATTTGCTTTTATGGGCTTTTCTGAATTTTCAAATTTTTCTATGATTAACGTGTTTTAGCTAATTTAAAAGAAAACTTAGAAAGGGAAGAGTGATGGGAAGAAGGGATGGAGGGCTGATAGAAATCCTACGCACAGTCTTTAGGAGCTGAGCCACAACATGAGAAGCAGTGCTCTGAATGCAAGGATGGAGAGTAGGGGCTGGTAGCCTGCAGAACACTTTCCCCCTGACCTGTGGCCCTCCACACTCCAGAATGCCTGGTTTGATGGACTTTCGGGGGAGATAAGGTTAATTTAGGATACCAAAGGTAAAGAAAGGCGAAAACTGTTGGATGGACCTGTATTTCACGACAGGGGTTAAGGAACCATCCTGAACGTATGTTGTAAAATCTAACTTGCCATAGAGAAACCACTAAAGCCATTCTGTATGGCTAGACAGAGCACAGAAAAAGAGCCTGACATCCAAGGCTGTGAAATAAATTTTGTTATTCAGAACACGCTTTTTAGCAATGCTTACTAAAGTGCATTTGGTTCTTGTCTCCCTCCACCTAAAATAACAAAACATACACATGGGATAGACGTACCTACAACCAGAATTCGTAGGCATTAATTCTCTAGATTTCCACTGTACTTTTTCACAAAATTATCTAAAGTATTTCCATATTAGGCTCTCTGCCCTCAAATTACCCAGTTAACTGACTTGGGGTGTGTATGTGAATTTTTATATATTTTTTTAATTTTTAATTTAATTTTTAAATTTTTTTTAAGATTTTATTTATTCATGAGACACACAGAGAGAGAGAAGCAGAGACACAGGCAGAGGGAAAAGCAGGCTCCCTGTGGGAGCCCGATACAGGACTCAATCCCAGGACTCTGGGATCATGCCCAGAACCAAAAGCAGATGCTCAACCACTGAGCCACCCAGGAGTCCCTACAGTTTTTATTTAAAGTCAAGTTAGTTAACATAGAGTGTAATATTAGCTTCAAGTGTACAATTTAATGATTCAACACTTCCGTAAGATACCTAGTAGTCACCTCAAGTGCCCTCCTATATCCGCATCACCTTGCTGAATAATACTGCTAACCTTTTAAGGTCTCTGACTTCTACTTCAGACTCCATATTACATAGCACAGGGTTTAATTCCAAGCCCCCAGCAGCTTCCTGGCTGTGGTTAGGCCTGCAGTTCAAGTGACCCTATACAGTTCAATATCACCATCTTAGGACACTCCCAATGCTTATTTGTAAATAAGAGCTTAAGATAAGTCCCTCAGTAGGTGACCTACCTGCCACAAAGGGGCATTAAGTTGATGAATCACCACATTCAACTGATGATTTCTTGCAAAGGCTACGATTGCATCATTGCCAGCAAAGGTGCCAGGCTTTGCCAAACTGGCCACTGCACAGAAATAGGAGAGAGAGAAATGAACTCTTTATAATGGAAAAACCCAAATGTAAACATGCTTTGGTATCTGCTTAGTTCTAAATGATAAGAAATGGAAGGATACATCTGAGAAGTCCATTAGCTTAGTCAGAACTAGGAATTCAGCTGGTTCAACAGTACATCAACTGCTACTCAGAGTACCAATCATTCATAAAGAAAGGAGTCATTTCTTCCTTCATTAAATAGTTACTGACTGCTTCCTATATTCTTAATTCTGTAAGAGACATGGAAACGGGACAATAACCAGAGTAACTTTCAGTTTGCTTGATGAGTGTTATCATGTATTAAATAAGCATGGCCCTATTCACTTCTAGATGATTACTTTTAATCCTCAAAACTCTGAAAGATATCATCATGCATACCACCTAATAGATAAGGAAAGCAAGGAACAGAGTAGTTTATAATAGTACCCAAGGTCACAGAGCCAGTACACAGCAGAGCTGAGATTGCATCCCAGGCAGCCTGACTCCAAGACCTGGCTCTTGGCCACTCCATTACGCAGCCAGTCACAGTTTGAGTTCAAGGAGTCTACAACCAACAGGGGACAAACAGCAAGAAAATAGGCACCAGTGATGCATAAGTGCTGCAGGAAAGGGATATACAGTAAAGACCTTAACCTTGCCCAGAGAGGTCAAGCCTTTGTCCCTGGCTCCTGATTAAGAAC